>NC_045437.1:91294620-91368517 GCF_002776525.5 Piliocolobus tephrosceles | reverse complement strand
AAAAAAAAAAAAAAAAAAAAAAAAAAAAAACTCAAGAAAGATGGAAACAAAGAAATAAGTCTATGAATAAGATAAATAATACAGTATATTTTCCACAAATTTATTTAATATTAAACATTTCCGAAACTATAGGCTTCTCGATTTGAGCTTCGTTTGTCATTTCTTCTTATCTCCCACTTGCTGGGAGAACGTGCTACCAATCTTGTAATTTTTTTTGACAGCTTGCTCATGAGTGAGGAGAATTGTTCTGCCATGAAATTTTAACCTATCATACATACATATGGAAAATAGCAAATTTTTCTTTTCATCTTGCTTTTCTTTGGCTCAGTGTAATTTCTGGGATGATCTCTTGAATTTCTTGAACAGAATCCTAATAATGTAAAATAAACATTTTTTAAAAGCACTCCTAAAACGCTATTACAGAGCTCACCATCCCTAAAGATAATGGTATTGTGGGTCGTCTAATACCTAGAAACTCAAAGAGTATCTATCTTTGATACTTTCTATTTGGTTTAGATCTCTGAGGCTCTGGTATCTAACTGAATTCTTCTATTCTTACATATGCTTAGTACAAGAGATATGAATTAAAGTGCCTACCAAGCAGAAACATTATTTTGTTTAACATGATTTCTCTTCTTTCTTTCCAACAGACTTGATGTCACAACAATTTTGATATGCACTGAGAACATGTTATGGTCAGTTTGTACATCTGTACAGAAACTTTTGAATCCTCATCAGCATACAGATGATAAAATTTTTAAAATTCATACCCATTGTAATAATCTGTTTACAACATTAGTCATTTTGACTTCACCATTAACAGAATTGTATAAGTAAGTATCAAATGTATTTTCCTTTTAGCTATTATGATATATAATAATGTGATTAGCAAGTTATTTCCATAACACTTACTGAATTATGTGAAGTTACAAGTAGAAATCTTTTGAAGTGCATTTTTGATACTGTGAACTGGGCCATTTTATAAAACTAACACCAACCAACAGAGTTTCATAATTCTCAATGCAATTCAGTGCCCGAAAATGTGTTATGTCTCTATTGGTCAACCCCATTCAGCTGATACAGCTCTAATATAATCAGGAACATTTTTAACTTCACTATTTGGGTTGTTTAAATGATCAAATTATATTGATAGCCTGGTTATCACAGTGATTTTTTGATACTTTATGAAAAAGAAAACTATATTTGAGATATACCTCAGCTAGCAATGGCAAATGGAAATAGAAATAATAATTACATTTTTAAAATGTGGAAATATTTTACTTAGCTCAACAAATAAGATTTAGAAAAATCTAGAAATGTGGAATTACTTTTGATTCCTAGTTAATGCAATTCAAATCTGTAATGTTATAGAGGAGGTTAGAATATGTCTTATCAGAAAACATTAATACCATTTTGTTTATATCCTCCTCCAAAATTGTCACTTTTATTTTTTAACTAAATAATTATATCTTCATGGGTAGTAAAAATTTCACATGTCTATTTCTAAGGCTAAATCAGATCAAGTGTTTCTTTGCATAACATTCTGGTAAAAGCGATATACAAATCTTAATTTTTAATAAATTTTGACACATTCATATTAGATATTCTAAAAGAATTAACAGCTTTTATTTTGGCTTTGCCTACTCTGACTTTCAATAAACCCATTGTTTACAGAGTGTTCCTTCTAGCAACACAGGTTGAGAGCTACTTTTAGAAATGGAGAATTCTTTCAGAAAGGGGAAGAAACAGTGAGATAAATCACCATACGGTTGATATTATGTACAGAATGGTTCATCATCATAAAAAGCTCAAGTCTGAAGCCCATAATAAATCCTAGGAAACTAAACTGATTTACCATAAATGAAAAAATTGCTATGCTCTCAGTTCAATGGGTCATTTCATCTAAGAGGAAGGCCCTGTGAAAATCGGGAACAAAGTTGACAAATTTCATGGATTGGTCATGGTGAGCAATATTGAATTTCATGCTTTGTCACAGATGAATTGATAAATTTTAGCCCCCCAATGCATTTGTAAAACAAATAAATTATTACCAAAGATTGCATATTTTAATAATAATGTAATATACCTTCATTATTGTTAACCTATGGCTTTTTGATACATTTTTAACAACTATGCAAGTACTCAAATCTCTATGATTTGTGCATTAGATATTGCACTGTAACCTCATTCAGCAAATTTAAATTGCTAATTTCAACCAGGATTACAGAACATTTTACGCTAAGCACTGCCTCTGGTTTTCCTTAATATAAAACATACGATAGCTATATTACTTTGAAGCATGAACAAAAATCTAGATATACTTTAATTCTTTTAAAATCTTTCTCAGTTCAAAAAATTTCAAAAGTTTTATCCATTTATGTTTACTTAAATGTCATGATTGTTTTCCTAGACTATACATCTAATCTTTGAAATATACTTTGTTTTGTATTGACAAATGAAATCTACAGGGCAGCATGTTCTTTGCCAATTAGAGAAAAATATATTTGTGTGTTGCAAGAACTCTATTGACTTATTTGGGCTTTTTTACACATCCAAGATATGAATCCATCATACTATTAGCATATTAGAAAAAATTGTGAATCTCACATTAAAAAATTAAACCACATTCTTTGAGGAATTGGTGAAAAGTAGCAATCAGATGTTAATAGTATTGAATTTTTATAAACGGTACCTGACATTTGTCACTCTACGTGATATGCCCTTTTAGAAGGTGACTGCCTTTATTTCAAGTAGTTCTGACAGATGAACTGAATGTGTTTTCATTTCTGAACTTAGCGTAGGACCACGAAATCCCTGGACAGGAATACATGATTTTAAAGTCTTTTCAGGAAGAAGGAAACCTGTTTGCAAAAATATGTGTTCTTTTTTAACTCGCCTTTATAGATTTCTGTTAGAATGTTGTAAAAGGTGTACTTCAGCTTTGTTCTCCAGGGAAAGGAACACGCTGAAACAGAAAATATTGACCATGTATTTTCCAAAGTGCTTATCACTTATATTTCTTTCGTAAAGGCAGTTAAACTGCAGGTTCCGAAGCATATTCACATACATGTTCATACACATCCCCACCCGGTGATTTCATATGTTGCATTTTGGATGCGTAGACTTTAGTTTTAGTTCATGTGTAGCAGGTTAAAAATTAATTACTAGAATTTTGGGATAAATGCAATTCAGTTTCAATTCGACAAATGTTGTTGCCTCTCTAGCCCCTATGACTAAGGATAAAGGATACAACAATGAGCCAGATGTAATATCACAAGTAATTTAAGAAAAGCTGATGATGTTTTTTATTTTAAATTAAAATAATATTGTCCTCCCTAAATCTATAATAAAAGGTAGAATTAGACAATGAATTTCATATGTATATCTAATGTCTATATCTATATTTATCCAAATATTTTGATGTGTTATATCAAAGCTCCTAATAGTAGAAACTTTTTGAAAGCTGGCTATTTCAACATTCAATAAGATGGAAGTGTGGGATTTCAATACAACTGCCAACAAGCTATGCAAAAGATAGGGTCATCAGAAATATACCCAAAGGTAGATCACTAAGCCAAAGAATAGCAGCCTCATCTTGGGGTCCATTTGTTGTCACTCATAAGGCTTTTTTAGTCACCAAATTCCAATGCTCTGTCTATAGTTCTGTTTCAAACTAATGTTAGGGCTTTCGAGGTTATGACCTTACCCTTTGTTAAAAAAGAAGCTATTTCACTGTCTCTCAGAAAATAAAATAGGCCTTTGCTTTTCCTACCTCAGGAATGACTGGCACACCTTGGAAAATAGGCAGGTCCTCAAGTTAAGCATAGACTATGCTTATGTGAAATGTTGAGCATAGGGTCATATGGCCCAATAATGAAAGTATTATGTCCACACAAAAATTTGTGTAGGAGTGTTCAAAATGTTATGTCCATACAAAAATTTATATAGCAGAATTTTTCAAAATAACACAATGAGAAAGCAGCCAAATGTCCATCAACTAGTGAATGGATACACAAAATGTGGCATATCCATACAGTGGGATATTATTCCGCAATAAAGAGGAATAAAGTGCTGATATGTGCTGCCACAGGGATGAACCTCAAAAACATGCTAAATGAAAAAAGCCAGACACAAGAGCCCACATATTGTTTGATTCTATTTATTAGAAATGTCCAGAATAGGCATATCCGTAGAGACAGAGAGTAGATCAGTAGTTACCAGAAGGTGAGGGGAGGAGGGAATGGAGAGTAACTGCTAATGGATACAGAGTTTCATTTGGGAATAAAATATTCTAAAATTAGATACTGATGAAGGTTATGCAGCTGCATAGTATAACCATCTATATAGTGTATATATATATATATAAAATCATCTAATTGTATACTTTAAATAGGTAAATCTTGTGGTACATGAATTATACATCTCAATAAAGTTGTGAAAATGAATATAGACTGAATGGAAATTTAAACATACTTAAAATGATTTTTTTTTTTTTTTAAAGAAGGTATCTGGCAGAATGCAAAATTCTCCAGAAAGTGAAGTTTCTTGTCTTAGTCATTTTGTTTAGGTTCAATGACTCCCTTTATCCACCTTCCTGTAAACATTATTTTAAAAGGGAAATCTCATTTTAAAAAAAAAACGCAAAATTAAACAGCTTTATGTGTCATCCTAATAAGGTTAAAATACTCCAAAAGAGCCGGTCATTAAATTTAGAGAGGGCTGCTCCCAGAATATTCGACTGGCTGACTCCTGGTGTACCCCGAGGTCCAGTCTTTCTCTCTCTCCACCTCCTGTCCTGTTCTCAACCTGCCCTTTGGCTGTCTACCACCCACAATTGCTCTTCACAGATGGCCCTTAAAACTCATCCTCCTTTTAACTAAGCAAGGTCTGGTAATACCTTTTATTCATTCTTTCTTTCTTTTGCCATGTATTTACCATGTATCTACTATGGGCCAGTTATTCTCTAACCTCCAGTTATCATTTGCTAACCTCAAAGAGTTATTTTCACCATGAGAAATTCAAGGCACTTAAATGTCACTTAATGACATTTAGGCAACAACTTATAGTCTCGGGTATAATGCCGGTTTTTGAAAGCGAAGCAGTGACTTAGAATTCTGTTTAAAATCTTGAATTCAGTATTCGTAGGTAGTTGTCTGTGATTCTAGGGCCATCAGAAAGGTTCACATGTCCTCAGTTATCTCAAGCTTTCCAGGGCTATCTTAGTTATTCAGTTTCACATTAATTCTGCCTTGTCTAAGGTTGTGGTCTTCTCTTGGTATGATTTCTTGAACGCCTCCAGTGGCCCAGGCACCATGGCAGGCACAGATGACTCAAGAAATCTAACCTGACCCTCCACTCGCGTAGAGCTTACATCCTTGGGCTACCTTAATTCAGTCATGGAGGTTTATTCCATTAACATCATATTATGAGACCTGTTTCTTCTGGGAGGGCAGCCAAAACAACATGACACAAGAGAAGCATAAAACCCAGCTAACTCTTTTTAGCTCATCAGTTGTTCTCACTTTTGATGTGCATTGGTTTTTATATCCTTTCAGCATCTGGCTAAATAAGCCCAAAGACCTGATCAGTTTTGTTAAAGAAAAAAGGAATGCTGGCAACATAGGTGTAGATCAGAGAACCCAGAGAGAGTGAATCTAGGACAAAGTGCTGGTGTGGTCAGCACAGAGGCAGTATAATGCTAAGGCAAGGAAGGGGCATGGCTAGTTGGGGTTGGAGGAAGGGCAAAGGCAAGGAATTTTCCCAAAATCACCCTTTTCCCCTTAAGTAAAGTCATCTTTACAGTGTGTCATTTGGGAATGTGAAGAAATGTACCTGCTTCAAACTTATGACATTTAGTTTTAAGAAAGTATTTAAATTTGCTGTATCAAAATTCTCTTACATCTTGTGAAAAATAAAATTCTATGGCTCATACAATTGTATTTTACTCTCCACTATGAATTATTTAGAGCATCCTCTGTTTTAACTGTATACCAAAACATCATTAGAGGTTATCTAATAGCTAGCTCATAATTTCGTTCTCCCATTGAGGCTTGTGGGCCAATTTTCACCCTGTTATACTCTCTAGAATAATGAAACTAATTTGGGATCTTGCTGTGGAATTAAATGCTCATACAGATCTCACTCCCTTTGAGACCATAAACATCTGCCATAATATCTCTTATAGCCAAATAACCTTACTATAACCAGTATGACTGAGAAACTGTCAGTGGAGTAAAAGAGTTTATGTACTGGCAGAAACGCTCAGATAAATACCATATTGCCAATGGTTTGTCATCTAAGAAATTTATGTACTAAATAACCATGCCATTATTTTTAGATCCTCCTTTATTTTGTCTAGTTGTGAGAATAAAACTGCAGCTAGGCAACCACTTAGACTATCAGGAATTTCATGTCAGTTTTGAAATGGCCATAGACTTTTTTAAGGACAACTTCTAACTATTGTTATCTTATAATGATATCTTATATTGAGCACTTATTGTGTACAAGGCACTTTGCTAAATGCTTTAAATACATTATTCCACTTAATGTTCACACTGACACTGAGGTGATTTACTATTTTAATCCCCATTTTACAAATGAGAAAATTAAGGCTAAATATACTGCCACCAGCATTGCCTGTTAATAAAAGCATATTCAGGATATAAGCCCAGGCTCTCTGGCTCCGGTTCCTGCATGTGCCCTTATACTACCTCTATATAACATTCGATGACCTTACCCTTAGGGTATGGAGCAGATAAAAAAGTAAATGGAAAGAGATTGGAGGTAGAGTTAAATCCTATAAAGAAAGAAACCAAAATTAGAGCATAGAGAGGGGATAAGGTTGTGAAAGGGGATATATTTTAGAAAGGGTAGTCAGAGAAGACTTAGTAGAGAAGCTTCAGAGGTAGAGCAATCTATGGAGCTACCTGAACATGACAGAGAAGTCATCTAGGTAAGGTATTCATTCTTAGAGAAATGAGGTAACCCTCAGACAACTAGACAAATAGAGGTTTTATGCAAAGAGATCAAGGAAGTGTGAGGGAAAGTAGGCATAGGCTATGAAAAAGGCTACAAAAATATGTAGTATCTTTGTCCACATTCTCCAGTCCCTCTTGCTCGCTCCTCAAGACTTCCATATCTTGTCCCATCCTTTTCTCTGAGTCTTTCTCTTCCTTTGAGACTGCCTTTCTCTCCAGGCCACTTGCTGCATCTCCTGTCACATTGTACCAGCACCCTCCTTTTCCTAGCTCTCTTGCAGTGGCATGGTCCTCCTCATACCCTCACTTTCTTGGGCTCTATCCAGACTCTGGTACACTTTTAGAGAATATCACCCACCTCTCCTTTTATACCTTTTGACAATTCCACTCTTTGCCAAATCTTGGGTAACTCCTTTTTTCATCCTTCCCCACTTGGGTCAAGCCCCTGATCCTTGCCCCATCTGTTTGTTAGCAGATAGCCTTGTTCCTGTGCTTCTCTAAGAAAATCCACACCATCATGAATGCACTTTAACTTCTCATTTCTGTTCTTAATAATTATTCTCCCCACTCACCTCTTCATCCTTTGATTACTCTCTGATCAATATGTCTATTTTCCCAATTAGAGTAAATCTTTTTACCTGACCTCTTGATTGCATTTACCTCCTACTCATGGCCTTTTAAATATTCTTTCTATCTTGTCTTGTGGCTCCTTCCCCCAAACATGTCCTGTATTAAAAAATGTTCCTCCATTACTATTAGTTTCCCCCCAAAAACAGTTTTCATTCATTGTCTACTTTTATACCTACCACTCACTCGGTGCACTGCAATTGGACTTCTACCCTCAGCATGCTAAGCTAGCAACATGGGCAGAGTCTCCATACACTCCCGATTGCTCACTCCAGTGGATTCGGTCATTTTCTCTTCTCTTGGCTTCTCTAACACCACTTTCTCCTGTGTCTTGGCCTACTTCTCTGATTATTCCTTCTTGGTTTTGCTTGAATGTTTTTTTTTCTGGCCTTGCCCTTTAAGTGTGGGTATGTTCCAGAGTTTTATCTTTGACCATCTTTACATCTTACATTCCTTTTTTTTTTTTTTGGTGGGGGATGGGGTGAGGGGGTGTGAATTCATCCATTGCTATGGCTATACCATTATGTTGATGACTTCCACATTGGTATCTTCAAACCAGACAGCTCTTGTATGTGCTGTATCAGTAAATCCAAATTACTCTTCGATGCCTTGGATGTACTTCAGATGTCTGTAGCCCCCTTAACATATCTAAAACTAAGTAAAATACTTGAAATGTATCCTAGGCTTCTTCGTTTTCCTTAATTTTCTCCTTCTATCTTCCCATTCATGCCATCACCAACTCCATGTCATTAGGAGATGAATATTGTTTATTCTGTGAATTTAACAAGTTTTATATTTGTCTCCTACTTACTATCTCCTGTCTCTTACCTTGGTTCAGTGTCTTATCCTCTCTGACCTCTCTACTACAATATCGCCTTCATTATCTCCCTCCCTCCTGCCTGACTCTTTCCAATCTGCTCCCCTCACTACTGCTAAAGTGATTTTTCTAGGATGTAAAACTGCTAGTGTTAATCCCATGCCATAAACTCTTCAATGATTCTTTATTGCCAGTACTAAGTCCAAACTCCTTAGAAAAACATATCCTGGTACCTGGTCTGGCTTCTGCCTACTTCTCTAGCTCACATAGTGGAATACATGGGATGGAAATATTACAGCCTGACTTTGAAGCCTATTTAAGGAATTTCTGTTTTGATCTGAGATTTACTGAGAAAACAAAAGCCTTTTAAAGAAGAGATGATATATTAAAGTCTAAAAAACATCCGAGTCTATTTAATTAGAAGATGTTCTATTTATAGCAAGACAATCAGGGGGAAAGAAGTGTCAAATTTGAAAAAAACATGAAGATACAAGAAGCAAGATGTGGAGTGAAAAGATAAAGCTGGATTTTCAAAATGGAATTCTGTTCTGGATATCAAAAGACACTACTGCTCCTGTACTGTATATAAAGAGAGGTGGTACCACCTCAAAAATTCCATTTCTAGAGCATTCTCAGTCATTACTCTTAACTCTGTGTAGGAAAATATAATCTCCTGTTGTTATACATTTTTTACTAGCCAAGTTATCTGCTAAAGATTTTATGTAACAAATTCTTTTCTATTGTGTCAAGATTTAGAGTTGAATTTGAGCCAGCCTAGAAAAATGTTGCAGTAACTGTTGATAGTTGTACATCAGATATTCGGGTTGCATTGTTTTAATTTTGAAATTATAATTATGTATTTTACAATTCAATTCTTCTTTATAAACCCTCTCTAGACCCTTCGGAGTATACAAAATTAATTATAAATTCTAATTAATTATTTAATACTTATAAATCACTTTAAAGATTAAAAAGAGGTATCATGATGCTAAAATTTTTACATTAGTGAAGCAAACACTGGCATTTATTGGATCCAGGCTGAAGAAGATAACAATGGGACGTAAAAGTACTACTCATGGGAAACATAAGTAATATTCATTGTACTATTCTTTGTCCTTTTGTCATGACAAATTATATAACATGAGATTTTAAAAAATTAAATGATAATGGTATTGTTACACCTTCCCCAAGTGTAAGGATTGTTTTATAGAGGTTCATAAAAATTCTAAGTCTTAACTTGTGGTTTTTCATGGCTGTGCTGACTTGCCCACCTGGCCCCGAGTCACCTATTAACATAAATCCCAAGCAGATGAAGTGGGGGCATTGTCCATTCTAGCACAATACCGTTTTGTGTAAAAATCATTAACTGAGCCAGGCACAGTGGCTCATGCCTGTAATCCCAGCACTTTGGGAGGCCGAGATGGGCGGATTGCCTGAGCTCAGGAGTTCAAGACCAACCTGGGCAGCATGTTGAAACTCCATCTCTACTAAAATACAAAACAAAATAAAGAAAGAAAAAATAGCCAGGCATGGCAGCATGCACCTGTAACCCCAGCTACTTGGGAGGCTGAAGCAGGAGAATCACTTGACCCTGGGAGGCAGAGGTTGCAGTGAGCTGGAATTGCGCCACTACGCTCCAGACTGGGCAACAGAGCAAGACTCCATCTCCAAAGAAAGAAACAAACAAAAAAAATCATTAACTGAATCCTAAGTAAAAATCAAAAGTTATTTCAATGGTCATAGTTAATGTTTCCTGTATATTCTAAACTAATGATTTGTATTTCCCTAGGACTTTTCAGCATGGCCTGGATGAGTCTACTTCAGACTCCTTAAAATCATGTTTTAAGCAACCATTATATTGGGTTTCTTGCATATCACATTTCTACCCTTCTTTACTCAGGTGAGAGCCTCTAAATGCCATACTATCTGTAATTCTATGATTCCTTTTAAAATTTAATAGATATTTTTATCTGTGGATATAAATTAACTTATATCTTACAAAAAGAACTTACAACTTTTCACAATTGGCAGGTAAGTAAAGAGTATTATTTCTTCTCTTTTCTTAGCTCAAGAATCAAAGGCATAGGCCTCATAATTATTCTACTAGCTTATAGCTTTAGTGATGTAATGGAAAACTGTAAAGTTTTGGAATTTAGTTTTATTTTTAAACTTGTCTTTCTTGATATATGACTGGGGATTTGACAGTTCTCAAGCTAATTATCAAACATAGACATGTAACTAACTCAGAGCCTTAGGTAGAAGTTGAGAGAAAAGTAACTTTTTAAATTATGAGTAGGATCTTTCACTTTTATTATTTAATTAACAGCACTTAAAAACAAGAAAAATCATTTAAAGTATGAAATGTGCTTCCAGAGTCATCTGATGGCATTTTGTGGCATTATGTGAAATGGCAGTTTGATTTCTTGCTAAATATAACATTGGAAAGGAGCTTTCCTTGGTATCTGAGAATAAAAATATCATGTACAGCTAAAGGAGATATTGTTAATCCCCATCCATTCTTGATTCATCTTGGAAATACACTATCAGCTATTTAAGCTGACTCTATCTCTCTCTTGAGGAACAAGATTGTCACCCATAAGCAGAAGATGTGAAAACCTCATATACAAAAGTTTCCATACGCACAACAAACTTACACTGTTTGCCTAATGTGTGCCTATTTCCATATGGGTAATGAAAAATCCAACATTAATGAGACATAGACCCCATCTTCAAGGAACTCAATGTATTGTTATTACTTCATTTACATATAAAACTTTGTCTTTATTTCTGATTAATTCCTTATGATTGAGTCCTAGAAATGGAATAGTCTCAATGCTCTGTCATCTTGTGTGTAAATATATCTTGCCTTCTTGCACATAAATATATTTTATTTCATTAGGAATTAAATAGCCAACTCCTTAATACTCATTGTTACAAAAGTAACAAATGACTGGATCTCTTACAGTATGAGTCAAGCAAACAAGCTCTGTCATTTGATGAGTTCCTACGTTTATAAACATATCTGTTCTCCATGTTATTATCACATTTGCTTTAACCTATTTTACTGCCTGCTTTTATCTTATATCTGGAACCACTGGAGTTATTTTCTTTTAGTCATAACTCTGTAAGACTTCCACTTCCAAGCTTGCTCAGATCAACCCAGCTAGAGTCCTGGAAATCAGCATGGAAATGGGCTTGTCTTTCAAACACTAATTCTTATATTAACTTCTTTCTCTTTCTATATCTACAGCAAGCAAAAATGCACATTTCTTTTCTTTCCATTCTGTTTAGCAACCGATCTCCACTATTGTCCTAACACGAAGACTAGGACATGGAGACGACTATTCAGCACATAGAGGAAATGAAATTTTATGCAAATTCATGAGGACAGTTTAGTAATATGTATTAAAAACTTAAAAATATTTTTGCCCTTTTATCTAACGATTCTGTTTCTAGGAATCAACTATAAGCAATTAATCAGAGAGATTGATAAAGTTTTATATATGAAGATATCCATTTATAAGAGAAAAAAATGGAAACAAATATTCTACGTTGTAGCATTAAACAATTTAGTATGGGATAATGGCATAATAGACTATTGTGGAGTGATTAAAGGGCTGGGATTTGAAAAATAATTATATGGGGAAATAATTGTGGTAGATAAGTTAGGGGGAAAATTTAGGTTAGTAATTATGAAATTACCAAAGCCAATCCAGTTTTTAGAGTGATAAGTGTGTACCAGACACAGTGCCCAGTGCTTTACATACATTATCTTTTTAAAACCTCACACTAGTTCTATAAGGTAAGTACTCAGGTGCTTCTTTTATGGAGAGCAAGGTGCTATATAGGCAGCAATGCTCTGGAGAGCAGAAAATTGGAGGCCAGGCTCTGAACTCAGGCCTATTCTATTCTAAAGCTTAAGCTCTTGACAACCATACCCCTGCCTTTCAAAGGGAAGAGCAGTTCAGGGTGATGTTAACAGGTGTACATGAAAAATCATTCTACTGCACAAATAAGATTGTCAGTTATTAATTATGTAAGGTCTTTTTTGTGATTTAACTCTGTAGGGACTCTGACGTGCTAGTATGTAGTGTTTAGCTCTGCTATGGTCTGAACGTGTCCTCCAAAATTCATTTGTTGGAAATATAATCCTCAATGCAACTGTGTTGGGTGGTGGGGTCTAATGGAAGTTATTTATATCATGTGGGTTTTTCTGTCTTAAATGGATTAATATTACCATAAAAAGGGCTTACAGGAATGGGTTCATTTTATCTTGCCCTTTTCCTGCCACGTGAGGATGCAGCAAGATCGCCTCACCAGATGCTGGTGCCTTGATCTTGGACTTCCCTGCCTCCAGAACTGTGAGAAATAACTTTTTCTTCTTTGTAAATTACCCAGTCTGTGTTATTCTTTTATGGCAGCACAAAATGGACTAAGACGGTCTCAAAGGAATGATCTAGTATGCAGATTCCCCAAACTTGCTGGGCAAGAGAACTCTTGTTTTGCAGAGATTTAGCAATTATTGGAAGGTGGAACATCATTGGGAAGTGTTGAACTATGCTATACTATCATATTTAGAGCACAAAAAAGTACATATAGAAAAATAAATTTTAAAAGGATGTATAGTGGTGGGTTTATAGTTTTTATCTCTGGGTGGTAGGATTGCAACCAATTTTAATTTTCATCTACATAGTTGTCTATATTTTCCAAATTTTTTATAGTGATTATAATTTAATTTTATTAATTATGAATACTTTTTTTTTGAGATGGAGTTTCACTCTGCCACCCAGGCTGGAGTCCAATGGCACGATCTTGGATCACTGCAACCTCTTCCTCCCAGGTTCAAGTGATTCTCCTGCCTCAGCCTCCCAAGTAGCTGGGATTACAGGCACATGCCACCACGCCCGGCTAATTTTTTGTATTTTCAGTAGAGATGGGGTTTCACCATGTTGACCAGGCTGGTCTCGAACTCCTGACCTCAAGCGATCCGCCCACCTTGGCCTCCCAAAGTGCTGGGATTACAGGCATGATCCACTGCGCCCAACCTGTGAAAACATTTTTTAAAAAGCAAAAAGAAAATCTAGTTTCTTTGATTTCTCTTTTATTCACATGACTTAACCTGTAACCTCTATACAGATGATTTCCAGTTCTACATCTATAGCTCTGAGTGATTACTTATACCCCAACGGTATATGTCCAGCTGTTCTTATTTCTTGAACACCCGCTTTCTTTCAATACCATGTCTTCAGATGATCCTTCTTTCCCCTCTTCCCTTGTCCTTCATGCAGGGAGTCTCTTCTATTAGGAGTAACAGTGTTGCTACATGCTTCCAAAATAGAATCTTGATCATGATTTCCATGCTGAGCCTTTTCTTCCTCTAGTCCTAGTTTATTATTGTGTTCAGTTCATTCTTCTTCCAAACTTCTCTTAGAATCACCCTTTCTCTCCACCCCCTTATAACAGCCTTAGTCCATTTTACTATTATTTAACGTGTTTAAAAGACTGTTTTCATTATGTCTCTCTCTCATTCAGAAACCTGCAGTAGCTTCTGCTTCACCCACGCTGTCACTCCTGGCTTACTTGTTGGAGAGTTTTCTGGCTTATTTCTTGGAGAGTTTTCTCTGCTCCAGTTAAGTCAGTCTCCTCTTGTGTCTTTAAGACTTAGTTATTCCATATTTTTGATATTTAATTTGTTGCTTATTCTCAGCTTCAGGCCTTTGTTTATGCAGTTTCCTTCCTTGGAATACCTTTGGTTCTCTCCTTTGTCTTTCTAAATTCTCCATGCAAGGTATAGTAGGAGGACTCTCACTGATATCCCCCCTGCTCATTAGGTGTCATATTTTCAACTAAGTCCATATAATCTGCCTAGAAAGACATGATCCATGTGATTTGTAATCCAGTGTGCTCAGAGCACAGTACAATCAGAGGAACCCAGGGCAGCAATAAATGCACTTTTAAAATAACTAAAGTTATTGATTTGCATTTATCAGACATTAGAATGGGGATTCCTAGACCACCATTATATGAACTTAAAAATCTCACCTTTCCATTAATTTCCCTCATCTGTATCAGCTGTTTGTGTGAGTCTTTCACCCCCAAATTTTCCTTCAAAACTCTATTCTTCACTTTAGCAACTAAAATGAACTGTTTAAGGAAATACAGGAGTTGGATGATGACAAACAAAAAATGTATTAGGCCTATCTTTTGGTAAAGGGGAAGGCTGAGAGGAGAGGTGACTGAAATAGTTAATATCATGAAGGAAGTTAGTAAGTTATTCATCTATTTGCTTACTTATTTGTACCTGCACATTGTTTCAGAAAGAATTTAAGTCAGTGTTTAGCAATATTAAATAAACTAAGATAATTAATTAAAAGTGGGTGAGAATGAAAGAAACAAAAAGGACATGAAATTCAGAATACAAATAGAGTTAAAAATGTAGTATGGACCATAAATTTGTCTATAATCTTACTAGAGAAAACTATGAAATAGATAAAAACACAATTTTTCATGTTCTCCTAGAACCCTGGGAATAGAGTTTAGAAGAGTTTATTTTAGGGAAAATAAATATATTTTCAAAGCAGTGAGTAAAATGTACTATATTCATTGTCCCTAGCAGTGGTATAGGCTAACAATGTGAGTTGATTTAGAAAGGATAATCAGTTTCATACTAGATTAAACTAAGACATGTGGAAAATGTATTAATCTCAAGGTTAACACAGATACCATATTGTGCATTCATAGAAATGTTCAAGAAAGAATGCTGTCCTAGTCAGTTATAATATGTTGCATTATAATGTCTTTTATCATTTTGTAAACTTTCCTCTTCATGTGGTTTAAAAAAGTATTTTCAGGTCTTCCTTAGCTAAGTAGGTCATAACGGTACACTGAGTCCAAGAAGTATAATCAGTGTGAGTAAACAGTCCATTCATTTTAACTACTAATTTTCTTTTATGGTGACAACATGATGCTTTGATTCATGGCCAGTCCATTTTGAGCTGTATATATTTCTTTCCACTGGGCTTTTTGTTTCTACTACGCTTCTATTCAATGTAATCCTGTTTCGTATTTTTGTATATATTTTCCTCCCTGAACATATTAAGCTATCTTTGGTTTCATTATATTCATATTACATGCTATGTGGGTCTTTCCTTTTATTTAGTTTAGCAAGATGTGTTTAATCATTACTTCAGTAAATGCATTCAAAAAATGTTCTCCATGTAGGGCAGTGTGCTAGGTGTCAATGGTGAAGGAAGAGGCAGGCAATGACATTTGAGACAAAGTCCCTTTCCTCATATTATCACATGTTGGTGAAGAAATCAATTGTATTTGCCTACTTGACCACAGTTGTGATACCATTGTCTACTCCCTCCAACTTGAGATATTCTCTTGATTTCCTCCTGAGATATTTACCCACTTTTGTCTTCTTTCTTTCCTGTTGCTGCTTTTCTGTTTCCTTTGCAGGTTCACCTGCTTTAACCTGGCAATTAAATATTGAACATTGTTAGTATTCTATACTATAACCTTTTTTCTTAGATGATGTTATCATTTCTTTCTTTTTTTTTTTTTTTTTTTGAGACAGAGTCTTGCTCTGTCACCCAGGCTGGGGTGCAGTGGCCGGATCTCAGCTCACTGCAAGCTCCGCCTCCCGGGTTCACGCCATTCTACTGCCTCAGCCTCCCGAGTAGCTGGAACTACAGGCGCCCGCCACCTCGCCCGGCTGTTTTTTTTTTTTTTTTTTTGTATTTTTAGTAGAGATGGGGTTTCACCGTGTTAGCCCGGATGGTCTCGATCTCCTGACCTCGTGATCCGCCCGTCTCGGCCTCCCAAAGTGCTGGGATTACAGGCTTGAGCCACCGCACCCGGCCTGATGTTATCATTTCTATGATTTCTTGTATTCCTTGTGTGTCCCCAAATCCATATCATTAATTTTAATCTCTCCTAAGACTACAGATCCATAATATATGGGTACCAATCATACATGACTACCTTCTTGAAATTTACACCTGGAAATCATAAAGACATCTCAAACTCACCATGACCAAAACTGGACTTAGGATGTTCCCCTCCAAACAGATCCTCTTCTACTATTCCCTATCTCAGCTAATGGTACATCCATCCAATTGCAGAAGCCAGAGACTTAGACTTAGGAGGCAATTGGACACCTTTTTTATCTCCTACATACCAAATCTATTACTAAGTCTCATTAATTTTAACTTCTAATGTCTACTCTCCATAGTACCAGTTTCACCTTAGTCCCAACTACCATCATCTCTCTCTTAACTACTCCAGTGACCACTAGCATTCTTCCTGTGTATATGTTGCCTTCCATTTCTAATATTCTCCAACTGTAGCAAGAGTTTTCTCAAACCCAAATCTATTTTCAAAACTCACATTTTATCATGGCATACTTATGGCTTACCTTCCATGAATTCACCGTTATCCTTAAGTATGTACAAAAAACTAGCATAGCCTATAATATCTACATAGATGTGACTCTTACCCACTTCTCAACTCTCTTCTGATACCCGCTATTCTGTGAATTCTGCTTTCCACACATTAGCCCCTTTACATTTTCTTTCTATTCCATGTTCCTTTCTGCCACAGGATCTTTGCACATGCTTTTCCCTTTCACTAAAATGTCTTTCTCCTTCATATCAGTAATGCCAGCTTATCTTCATCTCTCAGCCCAAATGTGACTTCTGCAGGGATGCCTTTTATCAACCCCGAAGACTAGTTAACTTCATTTTTACTACAACTTCTAATAGCATTTTTGCTTTTCTTTCAATGTTTTTTTAATTGTTATTTTATCTTTATTTGTTTGATCTCTTAAACTACATATGTATCCTCCACTAAATTCTATAAGAATAAGGAATTTCTGCTTTTTGCTTACTGTTATGTCTCCATGGTTTAGCATATACAAGTTAAACAATAAATATTAGTGGAATGAATGAATAAAAAATTCTAACTAGTATTGTGTCCCCTAAGTGCTATATTAAACTATTGTATTGCATAAATGCTATAATAAATGGTAGGAACATTTGATTGTGTGGTAAGGCCCAGGCAGGGGAAGCACTGTCTTAATGAGGAGGTAACTTCTAGTATCCTTAGGAGAGAACATCTAGGGAGGAGTACAAAAGGAGTTTTGGTCTCCCAACTGCTGCTGAAAAACTGCTCTGCAGGACTGAGGAAAAGAGCTTAAAAATCTTGTCCTCTGATGAGGTGCCAAGCGTTGACATAGCGCCAATAGCTAGCAGAGAAGTAATGAGAGATTTAAACACCAGAGCTCTTAAATGGCTGTTCCAGAGTGTGGATGGACAAGCAGTATGAAAAGATTTTCAGAGGGAAGTCAGTGTCTATGGAACAGTTATTTTAAAAAGTGAAAATGTCAACCGAACTAAATATTTAGCATATGGACCTAGATATCTTAAAGTGTATATCTTTTCTATCATGGCTTAAATATATTACATAATTATATTACATAATTCAGAATATAGAACTGAAGCCAGCAATGTGATAATAGGAAACAGCTATAGGTTTTCACATTGGTTTGCATACTTGTTTAGTTCTATGATTTTGGAAAGTTAGCCTAGGCGTGCTTCAGTTCAGTTTCCCCATATATGAAACAGTTTATATTTTGGTGAGGATGTTGAGACATAAATACAATACAATCTTATTAATCTTCTTGAAGACAGCATGCAATCCTATGGTCTACCTCCTCCATCTTGAAATATCTTCTTCCCTTGACTTCTGAGATATTCTCATGGGAGGTCATGAGGACTCCATGAGCTCAAGTGCCTCAGTGGCATTCATCACGTGAATACTAAACTATCCTTCATAGCCACTGTTAGTAAAGAGCTATATATTTCAGAGAGTGGCAAGTTTTATCAATTATCTAAACGTGTTGAAAGGACTTACTTCAAGTATGATAAAGTGGAAGAAATATTGAACCATTTTCTCACTGGGTCAGGAATGTGATGCTAGGGGAGACTTTTTCTGAACTTCCCTTAACAGATCAATGTCTGATAGACAGGAACCAATAATAATCAGTGGCTCCAGGGAGGTAACTTCTGCTCCTCAAAAGGATGGTTGAGTTATTCAGTGTTGTCCAACGTCTTGGTGATTCAGGTGCTAGATTAATATTGCTTGGAGGGAGCCCAAAACTGATGGCTGGAATATAATTTCAGTTGTACACCAGGGAGTGTAGATACAACCAACCTTGAAAAAAATGAGACTCTTTAAAAATGTCAATCCACATTAGTGGACAAAGTTCTTAAAAAATCAAGGCAAATTCTGTATATATATATATATACAGGTGAACTCTATCCGATTTCTCGTTATTAAATCATCTTTAAATATAAAAATCATAGAGACTTGGCTATACCCATTATAGAGATTAAAATATATGCAGACATTTTCAGTGCTATAACTGTGTATAGTTTACACACTTTTGGTTAAAGTGAAGAGGAAAATATTTTGGGTTCCTCTCAACTTTTTTTCTCAGGCACTAAAATTATCTTCCTAGAGAAAGATGACACAATTGCTTTAAATATTTGTCTTTACTTCTTTTCCCAGAAGATTTTGAAGGATACATTATGGAAAACCAAGAGTAGTACAACAGTAATATGAGGACTTCCCTTCTCCTTTTGTTTCCCCACATTAGGGCTTTCATCCTCAGTTTCTCTTTAGTTATGCCCTTGCCTTTGTTCTCTGAATCATGTAACTTATGGTCTCTGGTATAAACTTGGCCCAGTAACCCATGCCAAGAATCATCTGGTTGAAATCAATTTCTAGATACCTTGAATAACATGGCTTCAATTTGGGAATAAGGTTTGAGACCACAAACTTGATTTTGGGTCAAAAACGTCATATTATCAGTCAGGAGGTTGAATAAAGCCAAACATTCTCAAAGCTGGAAAATACAATGTATGCACCAAATATCAATCAGGTTGAATGGGAGAAAACATGGAGTAATGGAATGAGCATAGGTTTTGAAGTCAGAGAGATCTGGATTCAAAGTTCAGCAGACACGCTTATTAGCTTGGACTAGTTTCTCAATACTCCTGAAACAAGAATTAAGTGAGAGGAACACTAAGTGCCCTCATGTATGCCCTATTTTGGATTTCTCCAAGCAGCAAACCCTGAGACAAGGATTCAAATGAATGTAGTTTATTTTCTTAGTGGAAGAAATGCTGGAAGGGGAGTGGGGAGACAAAGAGAGGAAGAAAGCAAATAAAAATTTGTGTAATCAGCCAGGTGCAGTGTCTCACACCTGTGATCCCAGCACTTTGGGAGGCCGAAGTGGGCCGATCACAAGGTCAAGAGATCGAGACCATCCTGGCCAACATGGTGAAACCCCATCTCTGCTAAAAATGCAAAAATTAGCTGGATGTGGTGGTGCACGCCTATAGTCCCAGCTACTTGGGAGGCTGAGGCAGGAGAATCGCTTGAACCCAGGAGGTGGGGGTTGCAGTGAGCTGAGATCACGCCACTGCACTCCAGCCTGGCAACAGAGTAAGACTCCATCTCAAACAAACAAACAAAAAAAATTGTGTAATCAAGCTAACTACCATAGGAGTGACCAGAACTTAAACTTAAACCTCTGGGGGCACATTCTGAGAACCAGTATAAAATATATGTTTCAGAGTTATCCCAACAAAGGAGCAAGGATGCTGAGGTATTTATACCCCAACTGTCCTCAGTCATTGGCTGAGGGTCACTCTGATGGTGTTAATTCCTGCCACTTGCAGCCTGTCTTGCTGAAAAGTACAAGAAATCCAGGCTCTAACGGAGGTGAGCCAGGCCAGTGTGAACTGACAGATAAGGACAAGAGGATATGGGGTGATATAATTTGGCTCTGTGTCCCCACCCAAATCTCATCTTGAATGGTAATTCCCACATGTCAAGGGAGGGACCTGGGGAGAAGTGATTGGATCATGGTGGCAGTTTCCCTGACACTGTTCTCATGATAGTAAGTTCTCACAAGATCTGATGGTTTAAAAGTGTTTGGCAGTTCTCCCCCTGCTCCCTCTCTCCTGCTGCCATGTAAGATGTACCTTGCTTTCCGTTTGCCTTTTGCCATGATTTTAAGTTTCCTGAGGCCTCCCCAGCCATGGGAACTGTGAGTCAATTAAACCTCTTTATAAATTACCCAGTCTCAGGTAGTTCTTTAGAGCAGTGTGAAAACGGACTAATACATGGGATCATTGACAATGTCTTCTATGGCCCTACCCTTTACACCGCTGAGATCTACTTATTCCCTGTGTTAGGTTCCCTGAATTCTATCATTGATTCTTCAGGTTCATTGCTGGTTACAATTTATTTATGTATTTAAACTTGATGACAATGGACTTAGTAGGACAGGATACAGTACCCCCTGCTGCAGATATTTCTGAATCTGCAAATGATACTTATTATTAGATTCTTCTACCACCTATTCCATCTTCCCCTCATCATTGGCCATCATCTCTGCTGATTTATGTTATTTGCCCAGCAGGGTCACTGAGACCTTCATCCTTGAGGTGCTGAACTCCTGGTTACCATTCCCTTATCAGACTTGGTTACTGAAGTCTTCTGAATGTGATAGTTGTCAGTCATGAAGGCATTGAGAGATGCCCTGGTGAATCTCTAGAGTTACAGATATACCTCCCTGCTCCCTTTATGCAGTAGCAAGCCCAGCTCCTCATGATAAATAGGGTTAATCACCCTGACCAGCATAGTAACCCCTTTCTTTGCCTGATAGACTGCTGGCATGGGGAGCCAAAAATGACCAGATGGCAGCTATAACTTTAGGTTTAGTGGGATCCTAAATGGTCCCCTTGTAGAGGTGTGTATACCCCATTCCACCCCACCACGGAAACCAGAACCTCTGCTCCTCCAGAGCTTATAGTTATTGGGATAGGAAGCACAAATTTGTCAAGTGGATTATCAGAATCTTTGGTGGGAGGGGCTGCTCCTACTTTCACCCCTTGTCTCTCAGACCTATGTAGTTTGTCTGTTGAGGCCACAGTACCATATAATGGCTGTTGGCTAAAAGTAAGTATCAAGTCTTGAGGGACAGTGTTCCAGCACCACTGACTGTCATTCCCAAGCTATGAATTTTGGAGTCCATTCCAATTTTCTGCCAGTCTTGCAGCTTCTGCATGATATATAAATGGTAGGAACAATGTACCCCATGGTCATGTGGCCTGAGCAATAAGGCTACTCATATTCTAGTCTGAACCTACCGCAGAGCATTCTCTTGGCCGGAGCCTTACCTCACATCAAGTTGGAAATTAGGACAGTATGACTGATACAGCTAAGATTTTGTTTACACATTCTATTGCAGCATGAGTACATACCAAAAAATTGAAGAAAGTTTGGGAACTAATTGATGAATTTTCATAAACATACCTGAATGTAGCTAAGATTTTTCACAATGATTTTCTAAAAATAGTTTGATAGTTTCATAAACCAATACTGCTTGGACCCCATTACTACTTGGCATTTAAAAATTCTTTAGGCCAGTTTGTGCCCCAGAAATACAGCACTTATTGGAGTATTAGCTGAGTACAACCCAGTCATAAATTCATCCTGTCTCCTAATACAAGACTTATGAGTTCTATGGGATTTATAACATTTTCCCCTCTTTGTATTATGGTGGAATTCAACATGTACATATTTGATACATACATACGTGTGTGTGTGTGTGTGTGTGTGTGTGTGTATATATATATAAAATTTCCCTTTCTGTCATTTTTTGTAAGGCTAATCTCACTTTCACAGCTCCACCAGCTCAAAGGCTGAGGGAACATATGCTTCTCCATATGCCCAACACAGATTCCTCAATGCATTTATTACTCAGAGCTTGGTGATTGAAGAATGTTTGTACTATTTTATTTTTCCTCATAGTCATTCTACTGTACATTTAAAAATCTGTGATAAGTTGAAAGATCCAAGAATTGAGGTACATGTCAACAAACAGCTTTCCATCTGGTAAATGAGAGATTTTATTTATAACCAGGTATTCAGATACAGTGGTATAAAGTGACATTCAAATGATTTTATTCCATGACTGAAGGGCTAAGGAAAACACTAACCACATCCAATCCATTCACCACACTGCAACCAGATCAGGAAACTCCTCTGCCTTAAACTTTCCAATGAGCCTAAAATCCACACCTTGGGATATTAAGGCCCTCCACAATCTAGCTCTCGGCTCCTTCTTCAGACTAGCTCTCAAAGATTCCCTTTCCTTTCCACACTCCAGCCAAATGGGATCTTTCAGTTCATTAAATGCCTTAAGTTAGCACTCAACTCAAGCATAATATATAGGTAGGAAATGTTCAAAACCCAAGTCAATGTTAATATACAACTTACTACCAAGTAGCATTTTTCATCCATTGAACCCCAAAGGAGCATCTAGAATTCAGTGTTTAGGGTTTAGGATGGAACTAGGGACAGCCATTGTGAGGATCTGTTTTAGATTTTTAGTCCAAAGGCTCAGCTAGTGAATTCTTCCTTTGGCACCACATTTGGAACTACTGCAGAAGTCAGACCCAGACTAATCTGCAAAATAATTCAGAACTCCTGGGATGTTCAGAACTGATAGGCTTGATTCCTCTGGCCCTTGAGTTTAGTAACACCCTTCTTCTCTCTTTACCACTCACCCAAGGAAGGAGGTTTCCTAGCTAACAGTGCCCCACCAGTTGCCTAAGGAGTTATTCCAATTTGAGACATGTTATCAGAGTTTTACATGGGAAGCCTGAGTTGGCCCAAAGTTCAAGCACAAGCTGATAGATTTTGTGTATCATAAGGTTATGAGATGTTCCAAACACCATTCCAAGCCAAAGGAGGTGCTCCGAGACTTTTTCATTTTGTGTCTTTGAATCTTCTCACTTTTGTTTCAGCCAGCCTTGTGGCAACGCGTCCTCATCATTTTTTTTTTCTATAAGTTTGCCTACTCATTTATGAGCAGAAAACTCAATCAGTTAACATTTAGAAAGCCTTTAAATGAGGTTAGTTCACTAGTAGAAGCTTTGGGATATAAAGCAAGTGTCTTCACAAAGTTTGAATCTGGGTGAATTGAACAGATAAAACTTTAGTTGATGAAATAATAAAGTACTAAAATGTGTAAGCTTGCCACTGTGAAGATAAATTTCTAGTGAAGACTTCACTGGGATAGTGAATTTTTTTGTGGCAAATTAAAGGAAGAGTAGGATTAAGATAAAGATAAAAGGTTACAGGGAGTTTATTGCATGGATGGTATCTTAGCTCTGGCTGCTATAACAAATATACCATAGACTGGGTGGCTTAACACACATTTATTTCTCATGGCTCTGGAGGCTGAAAATCTAAGATGAGATACAGCACAGTTGCATACTAGAGAAGGCCTTCTTCCAGGTTTCCCATAGTGAACTTCTTGTATCCTTATGCAGAAAGAGGTCAGGCTAACTCTATAGCCTCTTTTAGAAGGACTGTAATCCCATTCATGGCGTCTCTACTTTCATGAACCCAGTTATCTCCCAAAGCCCGCATTACCAGATACATTGGGATTAGGGTTTCAACATATGAATTTTGAGGAGGGGGAGCACAAACATTTAGCCCATTGTGGGTGCAGCCAAGGTGGACCTGCGCAAAGGCAGAGGCAGGAAAGTCCTCACCCTACTGCCTGTGCTTCAGAAAGCACTGCCTACATGCATCAAGCCTTACCATGCATGCAACAGAATCTCCTGGAGAAAGGCTGTCGAAACACAGATTTCTGCCATGTCCCCTGCTCCCCGCCCCCACTCCCCACCCCAGAATTTCTGATGAGATGAGGCTGGAGAATTAGGATTTTAAACAAGTTCTCAGGTGATGTTGATGCTGCTTGTTTGGGGCCCAAGCTTTGAAAACCACTGGTCTAGACTGTGTTGATAACTGGATGGCTTAAAACACAGTAAATTACCTCTGCTAATGATAATGCTGCCAATTGCCTCTCTCAGTGATACCCTTTGCTCTGAATTACTTTCCACCCTGAAGCATATGATGCTCCCATTCTCACCTCCAGATTGCCCAGTCCACCTTCCCTTCCCCATGCCGCCCTGTTCCCATGTCCTTAAGGCTGTCACCAGATTGAGTTTAACTATTTCCTGCCTTTTCTGTTGTTGTTCTCCTTGTAAGTTGATTTCCCATTTTTTGACTGTTAGCCAATCTAAATTTTAGATTTCTAGATTTTAGAAGGGAAAAGTAAATAATGTTACCAGTTCCTTTGCTCTCCTGCTGATTCATTGGTAAATGAAAGTGGTGATGTGAGAGACCTGATTTCTATTTTCTGTTCAACACTGATGATAATTTTTCAAGCAGAAGCATATCTTCCTTGGAATTCTTTCCCTCTGATGAAATGATTACCCAAGTAGGTAACAGTGTAACAGCAGCAGTTCTGATCATTGAAAGTTGATGTAAGGCTTTACATATTAAATAATTAGATTACGGTTGATCCTTGACAGAAGCTTTGAATTTTTTTTCATCTGCAATCACAGTATATAGCACAGTATATAGCAAATTACAAACTAGCGAAACCCATCAGAACTTCTCTCATTTAATAGTGAAAGGAGTTAATAGCACATAGTAGGCATTCATATATTTGGTGAATAAACAAATGAATGCATTCCAGAAAAATGCATAAATAGCTTTTCTTCCCTCCACGAAACAAAAACAGACATAGTTCCATGAAATATAGGCATGGGTATTTTGTATCAGTTTTAAATTTGGCAGGGTACCAAATGTTAATTTGCTTTTAGCTAGTTGAGATTAAATGTAATTCCTTCCCCAGGCAACCCTAAAGTAAGTAAGCATGAAAGCATTTTCAGAGTAATCTGGGAGGAATTGACATTTAAAGGAGCTAGCATTACATCTGTACTTTAAGGCTATTAATTTCATAGATAAATTAACTTCATTACTCCATCTTTATCTTGCATTTTGAAAGGACTCCATCAGCTGGAGGACTGAAAGCTGAGGGTCAATTGAAACTGCTCTTATCCCAGCCAGGTTGTAACTGGAACTTGCTTCTGGAAACCCTTCTGCATCATGATGGACTTTTACTGAGAATCTTGCTGAAGAGCTCAAGTGAGTATGTGTAGTTATAAGAATGTCCTCGAAAAACCTAGTCATTGCTCGAGTTGAATAACAGTTTTTTTCCTAGGCAAACATTAGAAGAAGGATGTAAACCAGTGGCATGTATCAACATTCAATTGGGTTAGCAGCAAGCAAAAGCATTAAATCACTTTACCAACCTATTTGAAAGAATTTATTTCAAGGACTGTGAATGAGAGAAAACTATATTTTTATATGACACTGTTCTATCACAACTACCATTATATAGAAATGTATCAATATGCAGGGTTTGAAATGCCTAAAAAAATTGTAGGAGTGCAGTTATATTTCCAAAGCACAATCTGAATTAGACCTAGAGAGAAAGAGAGAGAAAGAGTATTAGATTAACACTGAGAATTTCAGTGTATCATGAAGAGTGCTTGTGCAACTTACAAACAAGCAAGCTGTGGCCTACAGCTATATCTGTTGGAGCATAGAGTAGTAATCACCAGAAAATTCTGAATGGAAATCGAGGAGTAATATAAGACCATGCTTCTCTTAATTAGTTTCTTTTTTTCCCCTGTAAATGTTTTTTAAGAAAATGGTAAGTAATGTTATGTCAATATAATATTACATCTCATTGTAGTCCCACTTCATCTAGGAAGAGCTTTTCACCATTTTCACGTACTCCGTGCATCTCTCCTATTCCGTACCACAAGCAAAACCTGATTACTTTATCAATTACTAGTGTCATTGTAGGTTTCCCAAATCAAAATCTTTCTTCTCTAATTCCCTATCACCTGCAGGACCCAAGTCCCTTCACCATTCAAAGATGATCCAGAATAGTTTTCTAACCTTTTCCCCACTATTTCCTTGCACACACCACCCACTTACTCCTGTAACAGTTGTTGTCCCCAAAGCCCCAAGCATGCGTTCACTCCACACCTTGGCTCACCTGTCTTTCCTACTTAAAGACCTGCCATAAACTACTTAGCTTCCACGAGTCTGCAAAGGACAGCTGATGTTTCAGAGCTTTGAATGCCCCATCTTACACTGATCTCTTCCTCCCCTGAACTTCATACTGAACTTTCATCTTGGCTACTTTATTTGCCCTTAGCATGCACTGCCTTGTATTTTTATTGTGTTTATATATGAATGAGGCTAATGTCATTAGGCCTTACCAGCCTGTTGGTATACAAATGAGGTTCATAACCTTTCCTTGTGTAAAAAGTTCCAGTCATTTCTGGCAATTTTTGTTGTCTCACATCTGCTCAGGACCGGTGCCCCATATTCTCTCCCATCCACCTTGATGTTTGGTTCCCAAAAGGCACTTAGGAGCGGTGTCTCTTGTGAGAATATTGCTTCTCTCCTGGTGCTCTCCAAACTCTAAAGCCATGTGGTGCCAAAGGTCATCACAACTCCCCAGGCCTCACTGCATTCCAAGCAGAAAGGCAAAGCTTCCTCCCTCCCAAGCCCGGAATCTGATTTTATTTCCTTAGCTCCCAAGCCGTACTATTTGGAACTCAAATCTCACAAAGTTTATCTGAAAACAATTTATTTAGCTTCAGGCTTAACCACTCTCCTAAAGAGAAAACTCACACTAGGGAATCTACTTCCTCAAGTAACAAACATTTGTTATTCACTTATTAGTTATCAGGCACTATGCTAAGCATTTTATATGTGTTATCTAATTTGATTCTCTCTATAATCTTATAAAATATATATTATTGTTATTCTCATGTTAAACATAAGGACATTGGCATTGAAGATAATTATTACTTACCCACTGATACACATATCTGATAAATACTGAGTAGATCTAGATTTTTGTACCCAGCCAGAGCTTTCTGTCCCCTGCTCTTCCAATACAAATATTCATGCAAATTAAACCCTGAAGCCAAATAGTGGAGTATTGGGAAGAATTGTTCTGTCCACTGTCAGGTTGGATCAACCAAGACATCTTGGTACACATGCATTTAACTTGCCTTTCCAGCTAGGTAGGCAGGGCTTTACTGTAGATTTTTATATTCCTCCTTAAGCTGACACAGTGCTTTTTACATAAACGGTCCAGTAAACAGTGTGTGGCAAATCAGTGATCAATTAGAATAGAAAACATGGCACTTCCCTTAAACTTTATAGCTAAGTGCTTGTCAGACAAAGCAGCTACGTGACAAGGATAATATCTAACAAAGCTGAGAGTTACTCTCATGTAATCTTTGAAACTCACAGGCATGATCCTGTAAGAGAAATAGTCTCCTACTGATAGAGTTATGGAGAATAGATTGAGGTAAAATCAATTGAGATAAACCTTTTGACTACGTTGAGATAGCCACTAACTACAGGAAGTACAATTATAGTTATGAATATTTAACCATGTTCTCTTACAAATGAATCCTACAATTACTTATCAAAAATAATTATGTCCATCTTCTGGTATGTATAACATGATGTTGTTTTAAAGAAGCTTGGAGTTATCAAAGGTATCATATTGTACTACTTTTAGTTCTGGTTCTTATGGAGTACAGCAGTGTATTTTACCCAACCTGCTCAAAAACCCATCATTTTAAACAAAGACTATTAGACTACATGGCTGCTGTGGTATTGTCTTGTACTGAATTTTACTAGCTACTTCAAATACCATAAGGATAAAGTGACTGAATTTACTAATCAATTGATTGACCTAGTTCTTAATCTCCAATAGAATTCTTGTCACTTTAAATTAGAAACCATATATTCATGGAATCTTGTTAATTATACTAATATAGAAATTATTATGCACACAAAAATTAATTTGTAATATTTTAAAAGATATTTTATTATTTGATTAAAAGTCTCATGATATTTCAGAGTACCATTTTGTAATTTAGAAGCTTGATTATTTTAGGAAATATTAGCAAAGCAAAATCTTAGAGTAAAATACTCCAAATTATATATTTCAAGCAACATAATTATCAGCTTTTTATGGGGGAGTTTTTAAAATAAATAGTGTGTTTTTCACTTCTTAAGCTAATAAGCAACTTCGGCAAAGTCTTAGGATACAAAATCAGTGTGTAAAAATTGCTAGCATTTCTATACACCAACAGTAAAGCCAACAGCCAAATCAAGAATGCTTCCATTCACAACTGCCACAAAATGAATAAAATATCTAGGAATACAGCTAATAATGGAAGTGAAGGACCTTTACAAGAAGAACTACAAACCACTGCTCAACGAAATCAGATGTGACACAGACAAATGGAAAAACATTTCATGCTCATGGAAAGGAAGAATCAATATCATGAAAATGGACACTGCCCAAATAAATGTAAAGATACAATGCTATTCCCATTAAGGTGCCATTGTCATTCTTCACAGAGCTAGAAAAAAACTATTTTAAATCATATGGAACTGAAAAAAGAGCCTGGGCAGCCAAGGCAATCCTAAGCAAAAAGAACAAAGCTTGAGGCATCATGCTACCAGACTTCAAACTATACTACAGGGCTATAGTAACTAAAACAGCATGGTACTGGTATAAGAACAGACATGCAAACCAATGGAACAGAACAGAGAACCCAGAAATAAGACCGCACACCTACAACTCTCTGAACTTTGACAAACCTGACAAAAGCAATGGAGAAAAGATTCCCTATTTAACAAATGATTCTGGGAGAACTGGCTAGCCATATGCAGAAAACTGAAACTAGACCCCTTCCTTACACTATATACAGAAATCAACTTAAAATAGATTAAAGACTTAAATGTAAAACCCAAAACCATAAAAACCCTAGAAGAAAACCTAGGCAATACCATTCAGGACATAGGTATGGGCAGAGAGGTCATGATGAAGATGCCAAAGGCAGTTGCAACAAAAGCAAAAATTGACACATGGAGTCTAATTAAACTAAAGAGCTTCTGCACAGCAAAAGAAGCTATTGACAGAGTAAACAGACAACCTACAGAATGGGAAAAAATTTTGCAAACTATGCATCGGACAAAGGACTAATACCCAGCATCTATATTGAACTTAAACAAATTTACAATGAAAAAACAACTAACCAGATTAACAAGTGAGCAAAGGACATAAACAGACACTTCTCAAAAGAAGATATACATGCAGCCAACAGTTACATGAAAAAAATGCTCAGCATTATTGATCATTAGAGAAATGCGAATCAAAACCACAATGAGATACTATCTCACACCACTCAGAATGGCTATCGTTAAGAAGTCAGAAAATAACAGATGCTAGAAAGGTTGTGGAGAAAAAGGAGCCATTTTACACTGTTGGTGGAAGCATAAATTAGTTCAACCATTGTAAAAGACGGTGCAGAGATTCCTCAGAGACCTAGAGACAGAAATACCATTCGACCCAGCAATCCCATTACTGGGTATATACCCAAAGGAATATAAATTGTTCTATTATAAAGACACATGCATGCATATGTTCGCTGCAGCACTATTCAAAATACCAAGGACATGAAATCAACCTAAATGCCCATCAATGATAGATTGGATAAAGCAAATGTGGTACATGTACACCATGGAATACTATGCAGCCATGAAAAGGAATGAGATCATGTCTTTTGCAGGGACATGGATGGAGCTAGAGGCACACTGACACAGGAACAGAAAGCCAAATACCACATATTCTCACTTATAAGTGTGAGATAAATGATGAGAACACATGGACACATGAGGGAAACAACACACACTGGGGCCTGTTGGAGGGTGGAAGGTGGGAGGAGGGAGAGGATCAGGAAAAAATAACTAATGGATACTAGGCTTAATACCTGGGTGATGAAATAATCTGTACAACAGACCCCCATGACACACATTTACCTATGTAACAAGCTTGCACATCCTGTACATGTATTCCTGAACTGAAAACTTTAAAAAAAAGAAAAAAAAATAGTGGTTTTTTCATCTAATTGATAAAACTTAGTTAATTTTTAAACTTTAAATTGTTAAAGTTAAAGTGTTAAATTGTCTCAGGAATAAAAATGCAAAAATATGAAGTACATGTATTTATTACATATTTTTTAAAACAAGATTCTCTTTGTTTAATAAGTAATTATTGACTACTGTTAGGTACAGAGTTTTTCTTGATAAACAACTGCTATGGTTTGAATGTCTCCTTCAAAATTCATGTTGAAATTTAATTGCCATTGTAACAGTGTTGAGAGGTGGAACCATTAAGAGTTGATAGGGCATGAGGACTCTGCCTTCATGAATGAATTAATACCATTATCATGGGAATGGTTTAGTCATTGCTTAAGGGGATTCCTAATAAAAAGGATGAGTTCAGCCCACTTCCCTGTATCTTGTATACTGGCTTCTGCCTCCCACCCTTTCACCATGAGATGACCCTCATTAGATGCTGGCGCCATGCTCTTGGACTTCCCAGCCTCCAAAACTATGAGCCAAATAAACTTGTGTTCTTGTTAAATTACCCAGTCTGTGGTATTGTGTCATAGCAGCAGAAAATGCACTGAGACAATAACCACATACTATAAAGATTAAAGCATATGGGATTCATCTCATTGTGAAAGTGATGTCTGTAGCTTTTTGTTTTGCTCTGTGGAAATTATTTCTCAGAATTTATATATGTTTCAAAAGAATTGACAGAGCCTATAGGAAATGGCTCTCTTGTAATCTGAGATGCAACTTCACTGAGCATCAGAAAATAACAAAATTAAATAAGTGAATGGTAAGGATATGTGCCTCATAGGCTGCAAACTTTTAGGCAGTGGAATTATGTCTTTGCCATGTAAAATAATCCTCTCTGTGTAAAATATGTAGCATTTTGAAGGAATGATTACATTGCTAAAACTTAATAAAAGTAAACTGATTTCACATGGTAGGTGGCTTTTAACACTCTGAGTACAGTTCAGTTGGCAGGAAAAGGTAATGTTTGTTGGTTTTAAGTTAGGTCATTTTAAATCTGCAGGGAAGAAAGTCTCAACTACAAATTATCACAGAAGATTTTAAAATTGTGAGACACTATTTTGAATTATTGACTTTTAACACCCAAGGCAATTGTTCTGGTAATTATCTTGCTGAGGCCACAAGGTCTTACAGGTTTCTTACATGTGTCATCAAAGGAACAAATATTTGGCAATTTCCCAATTGTTAGCAGGTAACCTTTCCTGCTAGTGACATTTGAATGAAGTGTGACTAACATTTCCTTTGCCTATTGCCCCAAGAATAATTGCCAGTAAAACTTCTTGACTTCTGATAATATTAATTTGTATTATAGTAACAACAGCAAACTAGTAAATGCATACTATTAACATGTTCCAGACATTGTTTCTAAGTAGTTTAAATGTGTTTACTTATTGAAACCTCATAACAGCTCTGTGTGGTATGAGTGTCATTTCCCTTTTAGAGATGAGGAAACGGAAACACAGAGAAATCCAAGTTGCACAACTAGTAAGTGGCAAAGAAGGATTTGATCTAGGCAGCTGGCTTTCAAATTCTGTTTCCATTCACTGCAGTACATGGCATCCATGCAGCACCACAGAACATTTACCAAATAGCAATATTGCACAATTCATGGGAACTATCAGAAACCTCAGTAGTAGATAATTTTCATTGTACCTTTTGTACTTTTTAACCTCATGACAAAGTGCCTAAAGTTAACGAAGAAAAAGATCTAGAGAAAATTCTGGCTAAACGGCTACTACCACTAGCAAGTAACTGTTGCCTTAAAGAATGAATCAACTCAAAATTATCTTACCATATAGTTAATATTTTCTTGGTCTTTCAGGTAATATTTGGCATTTTTGGCAGCAGATTGGTGTTTTGTTGTGTATGGTGTGTGTGTATGTGTGTGTGTTTGCTGTTATCATTTTTATTTTTTTAGTTCTTTATTATTAGAAATTGGGTTTTGCTATGTTGCCCAGGCTGGTGTCAAACTCCTGGCCTCAAGGAGTCCTCCCACCTTAGCTTCCCAAAGTGCTGGGATTACAGATGCCCAGCCATGTGTTTTGTTTTATAAGTGTCACCAAAGTGCAATTTAATAACTGCCTTGAAGGAGGTGACCTAAAATAACCCATTGTTAGCCCACCTAACCATGATGTCATAGGCTGCTTTTGCTAGTAATGATGTCTGCACTTCAGGACTCTGACTTGTTCAATCTTTTTTTTTTTTTTTTTTTTTTTTTGTCACTTTCTTTACTAAGAACAATAGAACCATATTTGTGTGTCACCATATGGGATCCTATCCAAAGATCCTATCTAAGAATGCTAATGAACTAGTTTACAGGTATCAGTGGGCTCCATAAAATTATTGGTCCTAGAAAGAGTTACCACTTAGGTTCTTTTGAGACTTCATGAGGGTGAGGTGGGGGTGGTGCTTCTAGGGGAGGTGGTGGGATATGGATTATGTAAAATAAGTCTTCTTGTCTTTAAAGTGCAAACATATTACCTGGGGATCTGGTTAAAACTGTAGATTCTGCTTCAGTAGGTCATGGGTGGGGCCTGAGATTATGTGTTTCTCTAACAAACTCCCAGGTGATGCTGCTCCTGCTGCTGCTGGTTCCTGGGCAACTTTCTTAGTAGCAGGGATACCAAACAAGGTATCTGCTGCTATAGAAGGCAAAAGAATTTGAGTATGGGGCTTGGCCTCGTAACATATTATAGGCTTATAAAAAGACAATTTACTTAAGAATTATTATAAACCATTTTACCAGGACATTCATAGTGGTCAGCAAGCAAAATCTTATTCACCTACAGAACTGATTATGTTACTCGCTTGCTAAAAACTGATAGCGGCTACCCAGTGCTTTTAGAGTAAGAACCCTAATCCTTGCAACACCAACAATCCCCTGCATGCTCTAGATGTGGCCAACTTGTGCAGCTCATCTCATCCTACTCACCCCCAGCATAGTATGCTCCAACACAGAGTCATGCATTCTCTGGTTTAGGTTGTGCATCACAGGTTTGTATATTTATAATAGCAATCTCCCTGCAGAAGTCACTTGAAGAAAGGGGCAGCTGCTCTAACACCAGTGAATTTTCAATTGTCCCATATGCCAAGTTCTTTCCTGCCACAGAGTCTTTGGAAATGTTGCTTTTATTTATTTATTTTTTCTGCCTAGACCCTTTCTTGTCTCTATTTACCTGGCATCTGTGAGTCACCTTTTAGCATAAATGTTATTTCCTGGGAAGTCATCCCTGATTATCCTGGCTGGGTGAGGTCCCGCTTAACTTCTTTTTGTCACAATTTTAAGTGAAATGTTAATTGACATAATTGGTATTTAATGTCTATTTCAGCCACCATGAGTTTTAGGAGGTCAGGGATAGCTCATCATTTTATCCCCAGTGCCTGGCCTGGTTCATGACACTGTAGACTGGTAATGACAGCATAGAACATGCTTTAAAAAAGTATTTGTTGTCCGGGTGCGGTGGCTCAAGCCTGTAATCCTAGCACTTTGGGAGGCCGAGACGGGCAGATCACGAGGTCAGCAGATTGAGACCATCCTGGCTAACACGGTGAAACCCCGTCTCTACTAAAAAAATACAAAAAAACTAGCCGGGCGAGGTGGTGGGTGCCTGTAGTCCCAGCTACTAGGGAGGCTGAGGCAGGAGAATGGCGTAAACCCAGGAGGGCGGAGCTTGCAGTGAGCTGAGATCCGGCCACTGCACTCCGGCCTGGGTGACAGAGCGAGACTCCGTCTCAAAAAAAAAGTATTTGTTGAATGATTGCAATCTACTCAATTTCCGTGACAATTCTGTTTTATTCATTGATCTCTCTAAACTCTCATGTTCTCATTTCTAAATGGGGTACTAATATTGACCTTATTAATTCATTCTGAACTTTAAAGGGTAAATAAACATAAAGTACTCAGTGCATTGCCTGGCACATAGTAGGTACTTAACTTATGTTAGATTCTTTTCATTTTTTTATGTTGAATGCCTGGAAAATATGTGTGATGCATTTTTTATCCTCTGATTACTCCTGTGCTCTCTATGCAATGGTCTGTCCCTGTGCTGCTCAGTAACCCTCCCCTTCCACCTAAGCATACATTGCAGTGTCTCCTGGGAGATGAGGTTCTCACTTTTGGACATCTTTGTGCCTGAGAAGGTGTTGCCCTAGCAGCTGTCATATATTTGAAGATGAGAGGTAGACCAAGTAAATATTCTCAAGTTCTATATATTTAGGACTCCTTGAGAATCTCTGCATATAGCTTGGGAGATTGGCAGTTTGAATTTTGCTGTGATGTTTCACCTGCATTGAATCAAATCTAATCTGGCTTGGCAATGACTGAAATATTTTATATTCTATCTCTTAATGGAACTTGGAAAATGTCTAATATGACTGTAGAAACGTGTCTTCCTTAGTAGTTAATGTGCTTCTAGTATTAGTATGTAAAATGATTGGGCATTATATTACAAGTAATACTATTATGATGAATTTCTGCAGCATCTTTTCCCAAGCAACTCAAATGATTTAATATATTATTTCATTTATGACCTGGGATTATTAGGACCATTTTGCAAATGAGAAAAATTAGATACAGAAAAATTGAGTAAATTGACCACTTGATGTTTTATGTGGTCCTTGCTAGAAGAGCCTTTATTTCCTGAAAGTCTATTGTTTTTAAATGAATTCTGAAATGAAAACATGAGACTTTGTGAGGGTGATTTTTTTTTGAAATAAGAAGTAATATTCTTCTGAGTTAATTTCTGATGTGATTTTATAAGTAAATTCTCTCTTCAACTAATATTTAGTGAGCATCAAGTATGCAGGTCCTGTTTTAGACTGCAAATAAAATGGTAAACATGCCATGCCAAATTGCCTTCATACATTCAGAGCACCAGATCACCTCGATCAGCAGGCTGAACTGTCTACTCTTTCTGTACAGAGATTCTGGTGCAAGGAGACCCTCTCTACTCTACACCCAGCAGATCTCCAGGCTTTCAGAGTACTTGCTTGCTCCAGCAGCATGAGTTGCCCCACCCCTCTTGTGCAGAGATCTTGCTGCAGGGGGTCCTCTCAGCTCCATGTGCAGGAAACTCTCCAGGCTTTCAGAGCACCACTCATCTGGATCAGCCTGACTTTCCAACCTTCGTGTGCAGATTCTGGTGCAGGGAAGCCTTTCTACTTCACGCCCAGGCAGAGCTTCAGGCATCTGGATTACAAGTTTAGGCTATCCCCATACCTGTGTAGAGAACTTGGACCTGAGGTGGCTTCTCAGCTCCAAGCTGAGGGACACTTCTGGGCGCTTGGGGGCTGCTTTATTGGATTGTCCCTTGGGACTGATGCCTGTGCCTGACATCAGGGAACCCGTAGGTGGACCTGCCTGGTCTGACTCCACCTTTTGTGGCCCCTGCCACCCCCCAGGCTGAGCTCAGACCACTGTACATCCCACGAATCAGCCCACTGCCTGAGGCAGCAGAGAGCCTCTGCTAGTAAGCAAGGATCAACTATATACCCAGCCACATTGACCACAGCCAGTTTTTACCTGTAAGTGCCATCTATGGGCTTGTAGGTTGAATTCCACCTGCCAAAAGAAGTACATATGTCTCTAAAAGCAAAGCCAAAAGACCCAATCCAGCATTCCCTACAGTCACACTCCCAAGAAACAGGAGAAAAGGAAAAGGGAAAAAAAAAAAAAAAAAAACATTCTAGGGAAAGAAAGAAAAAGAAAACATACTACCTGCATGAAAACAACCAAAAAAATTATAAATGCCAACGTCTCCAAATGAGAAGGAAACAGCACAAGAATTTTGGCACAATGAAAAATCTAAATATAGTGACTCCACCCAAGGATTGCACTAGCTCTCCAGCAATGGTCTGGGGCCAAAATGAAACTCAGAAAGGACAGAAGAAAGAATTGAAACATGGATTGCAAGGATGCTCAATGAGATTCAAGACAAGGTTGAAAATCAACACAAAGAAACTTCTACAGAAATCCAGGAAGTTAAGAAAGAACTAAATATCTTAAAAATGAATAAATCAGAACTTCTGGAATTGAAAATCTCATTTAAGGAATTTCAAAGTAAAACTGAAAGCTAGACTAGAACAATCAGAAGAAAAAATCTCAAAGCTTGAAGACTGGTCTTTTGAACTCACTCAGACAAAAATAAAGAAAAAAAATTTTAGAAAATAAAGCCGTTAAGAAATATGGTACTATGTAAAGTGACCAAGTCCATTAATTATTGGCATCCTGAGAGAGATGGAGAAAAAGTAAACAACCTGGAAAACGTACCTGAGGGAATAATTCAAGATCACCTGCAAAATACTATTCAAAACGAACATCACTAAGTAATATGGTCACAAGACTATCCAAGATCAAGGCTAAAGAAAACAAAGATCTTAAATGCAGCTAGAAAAAATGGCCAGATCATGTACAAAGAGAAGCCCATAAGGCTAACAGCAGACTTCTCAGCAGAAACCTTGCGAGTCAGTAGAGATTAGGGGCCTATTTTCAGCATTCTTAAAGAAAAGAAATTCCAACCAAGAATTTCATATCCCACCAAACTAAGCTTCATAAACAATGGAGAAATAAAATCTTTCCCAGACAAGCAAGCACTAAGGGAATCTATTACCACCAGAGCAGCCTTATAAGAGATTCTTACAGGAGTTCTAAATATGGAAACAAAATAAAGATACCTGTTCCCAGAAAAACATTCATAAATACATAGCCCACAGAAAAAGCATCCACACAATAGAAACTACAAAGCAACCAGCAAACAATTTCATGATAGGCTCAAAACCTCACATGTCAATATTAACCTTGACTGTAAATGGCCTAAATGCCCCCACTTAAAATGCACAGAGTGACAAGTTGAATTAAAACACACACACACACACACACACACAAAACAAGACCTTATCCTCTGCTGTCTCCAAGATACCCATCTCACATGTAATGATACCCATAGGCTCAAAGTAAAGGGTTGGAGAAAGATACAGCTTGCACACAGAAAACAAATGAGAGAAGGGATCACTATTTTTATATCAAATAAGATAAACTCTAAATCAACAACAGCAAAAAAGAAAGAAGGGCATTACATAATGACAAAGAGTTCAATTGAACGAGCACACTTAACTATTCTAACTATATACACACCCAACATTGGAGCACCCAGGTTCACAAAACAAGTACTTCTAGACCTATAAAAAGGTTTAGACAGCCACACAATGATAGTGGGGGAGTTCAACACCCCACTGACAGCATGAGACATATCATCAAGGCAGAAAATTAAAATAAAAGTTGGAAAAAATACTTACACCATTTTAAAATTGCCTTTATAAAGCTTATATTCTTTGGGATTGATTGCTGAGGGCAAGGTGGAAAGGACAAACCTTATAAAAAGTAGACAAGTTCAGCTACTAATAATAAGTATCATAAAGTACTTTTTATTGTTTTTTTGAGACAGGGTCTTGCACTCTCACCCAAGCTGGAATGTAGTGGTGCAATCACAGATCACTGCAACCTCAAACTGTTGGGCTCAAGCAATCCTTGCACCTCAGCCTCCAAAGTAGCTAGGTCTACAGGTGTACACCATCTCACATGGCTATTTTCAGAAAATGTTTGGTAGAGATGGGAGCTTGCTATGTTGCCCAAGCTGGTCTTGAACTCCTGGCCTAGAACAATCCTCCCTACTCGACTTCCCAAAGTCCTGTGATTTCAGGCATAAGCCACCATGCCTAGCATGCTTTTCTAAAACTGTGTGACTAATAGAGATTGACAAATTGAGTGATAAAAAGACTTATGAAAAGTTGACACCTACTTATACTTACATATGGTTTCAGAGTAGATGGAAAATGTCCTTATTTAGTATTAGCTATTTGGAACATACGTACACTCTTCCAATATTCATGAACAGGGCTGGCAATTTTTTTTTATATACAAGACCAGATAAAAAATATTTTAGGCTTTGTATACCATATAGTCTTCATCATAATTGTTGAACTGAGAGAAGAAAAAGTACTATCTTTTCTTCACCAATTGCAAGGTTCTTGGCTGACACCCCATAACAAAGGACAGATTAACAAGAGAACAGCATAAAAATGTATTTAAGATTTCTTTTTTTACTATTCTTACTATTTTAATTGATACATGATATTTTACATATTTGTGGGGTACATGTGAGTATTTGTTAATGCATAGAATGTGTAATGATCAAGTCAGGGAATTTGGGGTGTCCATCACCTGGAGTATTTATCATTACATTTATATCATTTCTATGTGTTGGGAACATTTCAAGTCCTCTCTTCTAACTACTTGGAAATATATGATATTGTTGCTAACTATAGTCACCCTACTCTGTTGCTGAATGCAAGAACTTATTTCTTCTAACTGTATGTTTATAGCCAGTAACTAAACTTTCTTCGATAACCTCTTACCCACACACTATTCCAAGCCTCTGGTTTCTATCAGTTTATTCTTTGCCTCCAATAGATCAAGTTTTATGGCCTCCACATATGAGTGACAGCATATGGTATTTGTCTTCCTGTACCTAACTTATTTCATGTAAAATAACGACCAGTTCCATCCATGTTGCAGAAAATGACATGATGTTATTATTTTTATGGCTCAATAGTATTCCATTTTGCATATATACCATGTTTTGTTTATCCATTTATTTGTTGATGGACTCTTAGGTTGAATCCATATCTTTGCCATTATAAATAGTGCTGCAATAAACTTGTAAATGCAGGTATGCCATTGATACACTGATTTCTTTTCCTTTGGGTAGGTATCTAGTAGTGGGATTGCTGATTCATATGGTAGTTCTGGCCAGGCATGGTGGATCGTAACTATAATCCAAGCACTTAGGGAGGGTGAGGCAGGAGGATTGCTTGAGACCAAGAATTCGAGACCATTCTGGGCAACATAGCAAGACCTTGTCTCTATAATAATAATAATAATAATAATAATAATAATACAAAATTATCCAGGCATAGTGGCATGAGCCTGTAGTCCTGGCTACTTGGAAGGCTGAAGTGGGAGGATCACTTGAGCCCAGCAGGTCAAAGCTTTAGGGAGCCAAGATCACATCACTGCACTCTAGCATAGGCAACAGAATGAGACCCCATCTCAAAAAACAAAACAAAGAAAAACCAAACCAAAACAAAACCAAACCCATATGGTTGTTCTATTTTTAGTTTTTTGAGAAATCTCCGTATTGTTTTACGTAGTGGTTTCTACTACTTTATATTCCCGGCAACAGTGTATAAGTGTTCCCTTTTCTCCAGATCCTCACAGCATCTGTTATTTTTTTGTCTTTTTGATAATAGTCATTCTAACAGGGGTAAGATGATATCTCATGGCCTTATTTGCATTTCTCTGATAATTAGTGATGTTGAACATTTTTCATATGTTGACCATTTGTATATCTTCTTTGATAAATGTCTGTTCATGTCCTTTGCCTATTTTTGGTGGCATTTTTTTTTTTTTTTTTTTACTGTTGAGTTGTTCAAGTTCCTTATATATTCTAGACATTAGTTTCTTGTTGGATGAATAATATGCAAATATTTTCTCCCCTTCAACGGGTTGTCTCTTCATTTTGTTGTTTCCTTTGCTGTATAGAAGCTTTTCAGTTCAATTAAGTCCTGTTTGTCTGTTTTTGTTTTAATTGTCTGTGATTTTGAGGTCTTAGCCATAAAGTCTTTGCCTAAACCAATGTCCTGAAGCATTTTCTCTGTTTTCTTCTAGTAGTTTTATAGTTTCAGATCTTATGTTTAAGTCTTTTATCCATCTTGAGTTTATTGTTGTATATGGTGAGAGATGGAGGTCCAGTTTCACTTCTTCCGCATACATATGGATTTCCCATTTTTCCAGCACCATATTCTAAAGAGGGTGTTCTTTCCCCAGTGCATGTTCTTGACACCTTTGTTGAAAATCAGTTGGCTGTCAATATGTGGATTAATTTTTTGATTCTCTATTCTGTTACACTTGTTTATGTTTCTGTTTTTCTATTAATACTATGCTGTTTTCGTTATTATAGCCTTGAAAGAGATTTCCAGGTAGTGTGATGCCTCCAGGTTTGTGCTTTTTGTTCAGAATTGCTTTGGTTATTAAGGCTCTTTTTTGGTTCCATATGAATTTTAGGATTGTTTTTCCTAATTGAATAATTACATCGGTATTTTGATAGGGATTGCTTTCAATCTATAGATTGCTTTAGGCAGTATGGTCATTTTAACAATGTTACTTATTCTGACTCATAAGCATAGGATTTTTTTTTTGTTCTTTTTTTGTCCTCTTCAATTTCTTTCATCAGTATTTTGTAGTTCTTCTTGTAGAGGTGTTTCACCTCCTTGGTTAATTTTATTCCTAGGTATTTTTTGTAGTTATTATAAAGAGGATTTCCTTTCTGATTTCTTTCTCAACTAATTCATTATTGATGTACAGAAATGCTACTAATTTATGTACATTGATTTTGTGTTTTGTAGTTCTACTGAATTTATTAATCATATCTAAGAGTTTTTTGTTGGAGTCTTTAGTTTTTTTCTAGATATAAGATCATCTCATCAGGAAAGAAGGACAGTTTGACTTCCTCTTTTCCAATTTGGCTGCCTTTTATGTCTTTTTCTTGCCTGTTTGCTCTGGCTAGGACTTCCATCCAGTACTGTGTTGAATAAGAGTGGTGAAAGTGGGCATCCTTGTCTTGTTACAATTCTTAGAGGAAAGACTTTCAACTTTTCCCCTTTTAGTATAATATTAGCTGTAAGTTTGTCATATATGGCTTTTATTATGTTGAGGTACATTCCTTCTATGCCTAGTTCGTTGAGTTTTTTAAAAAAAATTTTAGAGATTGGGTCTCACTCTCTCATCCAGTCTGGAGTGCAGTTGCCACATAGTTCACTGTAACCTCAAACTCCTGGGCTCAAGCAATTGTCCTGACTCAGCCTCCCATGTAGCTAGGACTACTGGCATGCATCAGTATGCCCAGCTAAGTTTTATGTTTTTGTTTTTGTTTTGTACAGTTGAGGTCCTGCTGTGTTGCCTAGTCTGGTCTTGAATGCCTGACCTCAAGTGATCCTCCTACCTTTGCCTCCTAAAGTTTTGGCATTATAGGCATGAGCCTCCATGCCCGGCCTGTTGAGAGCTTTTGTCACAAAGGGATACTGAATTTTCAAATCTCTTTTCTTTGTCTATTGAGGTAATCATATGGTTTTTCTTCTTTATTCTGTTGATGTAATGTATCAGGTTTATTGATTTATGTATGCTAAACCATCCTTGCATCCCTGGGATAAATCCCACTTGATGAAGGTATATTTTTGTTTTGTTTTGTTTTTGTTTTTATTTTGAGACAGAGTTCACGCCATTCTCCTGCCTCAGCCTCCTGAGTACCTGGGACTACAGGTGCCCACCACCACACCCAGCTAATTTTTTTTTTTTTTTCGTATTTTAGTAGAGGCGGGGTTTCACCATGTTAGCCAGGATGGTCTCGATCTCCTGACCTCGTGATCCTCCTGTCTCGGCCTCCCAAAGTGCTGGGATTACAGGCGTGAGCCAGCGCGCCCAGGAGTTATATTATTTTTTGATGTGCTGTTGGATTTGATTTGCTAGCATTTTATTGACAATTTTTGCATTTGTGTTCATTAGGGATATTGGTCTGTAATTTTCTTTTTTTGTTGTATTCCTGTCTGGTTTTGGTATCAGGGTAATGCTGGCCTCATAGAACGAGTTAATTAGAAACATTGATGGAAACATTCCCTTCTTCTTACTTTTTTAGAATAGTTTGAGGAGAACTGGTGTTCTTCTCTGAAAGTTTGGCAGAATTTGGCAGTGAAACCATCTGGTCTTGTACTTTTCTTTGTTGGGAAACTTTGCATTGCTCCTTTCATCTTGTTACTTGTTATTGGTCTGTTCAGGTTTTCTATTTCTTCCTGAATTAATCTTGGTAGGTTTTAGGTGTCCAGGAATTTATCTGTTTCCTTCAGGTCTTCTAATTTGTTGCTGTATAGCTATTCATAATAATCTCTGATTATCTTCTTTATCTTTCTGTGGTATTAGTTGTAATGTCTTCTTTTTCATTTCTGATTTTGTCCATTTGGATCTTTTCTCTTCCTTGGTTTATTTTGTTTATATTTTCAAAAAATAACTTCTTCATTTATCATTTGTATTTTTAAAGTCTCTTTTTCATTTTGTTCTGCTGTGGTCTTTATGATTTCTTTCCTTCAGCTAATTTGGGGTTTGTGTGTTCTTGTTTTTCTAATTCCTGGAGGTGCATCATTCAATTGTTTATTTGAAATATTTCTGCTTTTTTATGTAAGCACTTATTGCTATAAACTTATATCTTAACACTGCTTTTATTGTGTCTTGTAGGTTTTGTTGTGTTTAAATTTTCATTTGTTTTAGGAATTTAAAAAAATTTTCTCTTTAATTTCTTTCTTGACCCAGTGGTCATTCAGGAGCATGTTGTTTAATTGCTATGTATATTTGTACCATTTCCAAAAGTTTCTTTTGTTATTGATTTCTAGTTTTATTCCTCTGTTTTGATTTTCATTTTTAAAAGTTTGTTGAGACCTGTTTTGTCTCCTAACATATGGTCTATCCTGGAGAATATTCCCTGTGCTGATGAGAAGAATGTGTATATTTAATATAAGTTTTATATGACACAAGAGTTTTCCAAAATAAGATCCAATAACACAGAAAAAAACTGTATTTGTTATGGACAGTTATATGGAAGTATTCTTGGACACAGGAAGTATGATCTAATGGCAATAAACTGTGGGAAACTTAGTAAGGCCTGTTTGCTCAGGTTTATTATCTGTGTGAAAAAAAGTTATATTAATTGAAAGTTTTGTAAATAAATGATAGGTCATTATATTTACATATATTATTAGCCTTTTATACAAGAAAGTGCAATGTTATTAATTTTCCAATTAGATTTTAATTTTATTTTAGTTAATTTCACAGTGAACTAGGCTGTGACATCAAAATTTAGTATTTCCTTGAAATAATTTTCTTGTGATACTTTACATCTTTTTAATTTATTGGCCTGGTGTTTTAGGTTTTGAATCCTTATTTTACATGCTATAATTTCTATTTTTACACTTTCTCTCTAATACCTGGATTGAAAATGAGTCTTTCAGCCGCCTCCCTTTGGTGAGGGATGCTCATTAGTGCCTGGTTAATTCAGAGTCCCTGAGCTCATGGCACAACATTGCTGCCAAAACCACTTTAGTGTCTCAGCAGGAGCTTGTCATTAACAACATTCTTGTAGAAAGTAGAAAGTAAAAATTAAGCAGTCTGGGAAAGCCAAGTGCTAGTGTACCATGTATGTGTAAATCTTTGGTATCAACAAATAGTCTCCTGGTGGGTTGGTGGTTGAGTTTCTTGCCTGAAACCACCCTTCTTTTGAAGCACTAACAAGTTGAAATTCTTGAAAGGAGTTTAAAATAATGCATGCAGCGAAAAGAGCCCTTCAGTGTTATTGAGAAGACATTTGTTTATATAATCTATAAAACATTTGATAAAGAAGGCAAATGAAATTCAAAATAGCATCTTTACTACTAGGATTTTTACTGGTAAAATCTGGGTCAGAAAATATTGCTTTAAATATGTGGCTTGCTGATACTGCTTTCCAGAATTAAGCTTATCTCTCTATCGCTCCAACCCCCCAACTCCCCACTTATCACTCCCTAATCCACCAAAAGAGCTGAAAACTACAGGACTTCTTTGCAGTGGCAGAGCTTACCCTAATAAACCTAAGACCAGGCCAGAATGCAAACCTTTGCCATTAAGCAAACCCCAAAAGAGAAAAGCCAACTGGGCTAAGACAGCCACACCTACTTCCTTTCCCCAAACTCAACACTCAGATGAGTCACTCCTCTTTTGTTAGTGCAGGGAAAATGAGAAGTGGGGTGAGACCAGAAGTGTGACTCATATTAATGGGAAGAACATACAAGAGTCCAGGTGTGGGTTAGATGTTGTTCTAATGGGAAAACACATCTTAGGTAAAATTATTGATTGAGGGAGGCAAAGTGGATGACATTTGTTTGAACAATGGAAACTTTAGGCAGATCTAGAACTCATTGACATTCATGTCTTTCACTACTGAAAACTACATAAAGACACACTGGGAGAATTTTATATTAGAAAAACAAAACAAATGTCTAGTCACGAAGGCAGAGGGAAAGAAAGACGAGAGTTAGACCTATATTTTGTGGAAAGGGTAAGGGACTATAGGGAAGAAAAACGAATACCTTTCCTCACCCATTGCAAGGTTCATGGCTGAGGCACCTATAATAAAAGACATTAACAAGAAAAAAGCATACGAATGTATTTAATATCAATTTTACATGACATGGGAGCCTTCAGAAAGGAAGACTTGAAAACACTGGGAAACCTTTCTATTTCCTATTTAGGTGTGATGAAGAATGGACAGTGGGGCAGAAGTATGATTGGACAAAGGGAATATAATTTAATGGCCATAACCTGGGGGGAATTTAGCAAGGTCTGATTGCCCACATACTTCTCTGTGTCCCTGTATTTTCAGAGAGGGGGACGTTTCTTTCTTCCAGCCATACAGAAGGCACCTCCGGAATGACCTACTTTAGAGGAAAGTCAGAATTCTGTGAAGACCTGTTTCAGGGGAAAAGGGCAGGAGAAGGTCAAAGAGACTTTCCTGCTTCTGCTATTTTCTCAAATGCCAAGGGGCTAGATTTTGGGGTAGTGCATCCTAAACCCCATCAGGACTAAATTAAAGAGCAGGTTAAAAGAATTAAACTATTGCTGAGTCATCTTGAAAGGAATAGGGGAATATCAGAATGAAAGAGAACACAAGAAGAATATCCCAATAGTGTAAGAAGTTCAAAAGCTAAGGAAGAGCAATGTTTATGGATGAGCACCTGGCAAAGGTGTGGACTTTCACCAGGTGTCCAGGGCGCAGACCTTAGAAACATCTGGAATCTGCTGAGGATTACCGTCCAGCCAAGCCTTATTAGATGATGAATGAGGCCCAAAGTAGAAATTATCTTGGAATATTGGGGAATCAGAGAAAAGTATAAGTCTGGATATGTAAGGCATTATGGAGGACTTTAAAGGGCAGCTAGAGGAGTTTAAATTAATATATATTCTCAGAAGTATTTTGATTAAAACAAGAGGAAAAGAAAACCTAAACCATATTAATGCTGTTAGAATCAAAGAAGAAGGGACATATTGGGGGGAAAAAATGAAAATTCAATTCATTTTGAAAAGGGGAATGGGGGTAGAGATATTTATTTTATTACATCTAACAATTCAGAGAAGAAATAAATACTGCTAGGGCATTGAGCCTAGAGATGAGCATATGATGGTGATCTAGATAGAACTAGGAAACATAGCAATGAGCATAAAAGAGAAAGGTCAGAGCCAGAGATAGATAATTTGGAAAGTTCTGCATAAAAAGAATCTTTCAAGTCAAAGGAAAACAGAATTGCTAAGCCAGATAAAAAGCAGTGAGGCTGGAAGAAGGCTAAAGCCACTGTTCTGGGGGAGCCTCCATGAACCAAATGCCCCTTCCCACCACCTGTTTTTGTAAATACAGTTTTAGTCCAACATAGCCTTGATCCTTCATTTACATATTGTTTATAATTGCTTTTGTGCTCCAAGAGAAGAGTTGAATAGTTGAGACAGAGACCAAATGGCTGACAAAACATAAAGTATCTGGCCCTTTATAGAAAAAACTTGCCAACCCCAGATAAAAGAGGAAGAGCTACCAGAAAAGATTTGCCAAAAAGGAACTCTGAACCTAAGAAAGCATAGCTGCAAGGAAGTCAAGAGAGAAGAGGATTTCAAAGGAGTAGGTGAAAAGAAAGGATACAGTGAGTGTGGGGAGGATGAGGCTTAGGGAAAAAAATCTTTGAACGTTATGACTAGCAGGTCATTATGTGCCATTCCAAAATATCAATTTCTAGATGGACCAAAACCTATCACAAAATACTCAAGAGATGTATTTCCTTCTCCCTTCCTTCCTTCTTTAGCATTAAAACATTGTTTTAGTATGAGAACATCTATTTTTTTCTGCCTTACTTCCTTCTTTTCTTCCTTCTTTAGTATTAAAACATTTCTTCCTTCTTTAGTACTAAACATTCCTTCTTTTATTCCTTCTAAAATTTAATATTAAACACGTAGCACTGATCCAGGTGCTGGTGGAAGATACCTAAAGACAAGATGTGCATCCATAGAAATTCATATAGTAAAATAGTCCTAGAGATGTAACAAGACAGTATATGTGAAAATGTAGAATTCCATATGAAATTAAAGAATTTTGCATTAAGGCAATACATTACCACATACCATATACATAGTTTGGACTGAGTGCTTTGCATTCAATGGTTATTGTCAATAAAATGTCAAAGCAGGCTTTGAGAAATTTGGGATTATAATATAATTCAGACAGCACAAACAAATTCTTACTACCTTTGTGACCTAGGGACAAGTCATTTAGTTTCTCTTCACTTTACTTTGTTCATCTGTAAAACTGGGAAAAACAACACCCATTCCATAGAACTATTCCTCATATTTACCCTGGCATGTGCATTTCCATTGCATGATTTGCAGGGATGTATATCATTCATGCTCTGTTGATTGCCTAGCTTCATCTCCCATCTTCCTCACAGCAGTCTCACTTCAGCCACATCACACTGCCAGCAACTGCTTGTCTTCTCAACATTTCACCAATTCTTCGGTCTTCCTGGAAAGTACTCCCCACCTTGATCTTGTCATGCTGATAAATTTCTACTCCTCCTTAAAGACTTGGCTGAGACATGGTCTGCTTTGTGACTTGTCTGTGTTCCCTGAAAAAATTTAAAGCATCATCCTCTGCATTTCCACAGTGCCACATACTGAAAGCACTTAGACTTAAGTTGATCAAATAGTTTATCATACTAACTGAGACACTTTTAAAAGTGAAAGAGGATGCTACTAGTAATTACACCAGGACAACAGCCCTAAACCAGGACTGCCCCAGCAAACTCAGATGCATGGTCACTCACCTTTTCCATATGTTGAAGTAATAATTATTGACTTGTCTGTCATCTCCTCCCCCCGCAACAAAATATACACATATATGCACAATCCTTGAGCCCCTGGAAGGGGATGGCCTCAGCACCTGGTACAATGACACATAGGAAGCAGTTGATTAATCAATTAACTTATTGATTAAATCATGATGATTTTATTGGAGGAGAACATTATAGCCTGATGAAATGGCATAGAAAAAGAAAAGGAGATGGGAGGGCACATTTACAAGCAAAAAAACTCTCCTGGGTAGAACAGATGTTTGGGGGTTGGAACATAATTTGGGAAAGGATTGTGGAACTCCTGATCCTCAATCAGGATAAGGAATTTTTTAACAGTGGTGGAAGGGAAAGGTTAAAGCAAGGAATGACATGAGGATAATGGGTAATTTTATGTAAGATGAATAGGAGGGAGCGGAAAGAAGAGGGAACTGCAGAGACTATTTGGATAAAATTAAATTATGAAAGCCTGGAATATTTGCCATTTCACATTTTATGCTTGGGGACAAAGTCGAGACCATTTAGACCGCAAGTAACAGAAATCCAAATTAGCCTGGTTTAATCAAAAGAGGGAAAATTGGCTGGGGTGCGACAACTCAGGCCTGTAATTCCAGCACTTGGGAGGCTGAGGTAGAAGGATCACTTGAGGCCAGGAGTTTGAGACCAGACTGAGCAACAGAGCAAGACCCCATCCCTACAAAAAAACAAAAAAGAATTAGCTGGGTGTGGTGATGCACACCTTAGACCTACTTGGGAAGCCGATGGTGGAGAATCACTTGAGTTCGGGAGTTTGGGGCTGCAATGAGCTAAAATCATGCCACTGAATTCCAACCTGGGACACAGTGTGAGACCCTATCTCAAAAGAAAATAAAAGTGGGTGGGAGGGCTGAATTTGTCAGCTCAGCAAGCATATCTAGGCATTGCTGGATCCAGGTCCTCAAACAGTGTCATCTCATTAGGAATCTTCTCTCCTTTTCTTAGTTCTGCTTCTTACTATGTCAAATTCATTCTTAGTCAAGTTCTCCCCAAAATGGCTTTCAGCAACTTTCAGCCTACTTTCTACTGGGGTTAAGAGAACACTGCTTTGCCAACTATTCTAGCAAAAATCTAAAGAAGGTTCTCATTGGATACCTGCCCATTCCTGAACCAGTCACTGTTGATGCAAGGGGTTATGGTCTGACTGGTCAGGGCTCGGTTATGTGCCCACTCCAGATGATAGAGTTGGCTTCACCTGAACCAAATAATCTAAGTGTGTGTGTGGGGTTGGGGAGCGTTGGGAGGATGGAGGGGTGAGGGACACAGATAGGAGCAGGGATATCTTGCTAAAGGAAAACTAACTTGTTTTGAAAAGAAATAAAATGGGTATTAGGAAGCAAAACCAATAATGTTCTCCACATAAAGTCTATGATGTTATTTCTCAGTTTGAAGATAACAGTGAGCTCCTTTAGATCATCAAAATCAAATCACAGAAAAAAAATTTCAAGAGGAAACATAAAAGTAATGATATTCCAAATGAGCAAGAATAAAGATATCTATTTGTTCCGAAATACTTTAGATTACATTTATGCAATATAGTTAAAACATGAGAGCTAAAATATAATTTGTTACCTTTAACCCAATAAATATGTTGTTTATTATAATAGTACATATCTCATGCTTATTATCCATAGAAAACAGAAAATATTATTTCACCTTTCCATCCAAACTATGAATGGAATAGTACAGAAACTTATGATTACTGATCTTTGAGAAGGCCGTTATGGAGCCAAAGGAGGGTTGAAAAGGACAATTAAAATGGCCCAATTTTTGTTGAATTCTTTATATAGTCTTATTGAGGAACGAATTGATAAAACTCTTCAGTCTGATATGACAAGGTCTGTGGATTTAAGAAACACTCATAAATTTGTTTGTAGAATTGACAGCATAATTCTGGAAAAACTACAAATGTGAATTTTCCCATGGTACAATGTTAGTGTTCCTAGTTGTCTAGATTAAAAAAATATTTTTAGAATGAATGTCTATTATTCTTAAATTAGAAAAAGAAAGAAAAAAGTTTTCCTTAAGAGAAAGAAGAATTATGACATACAGGGAAACTAGCATTGACATTTGAAGTGGTGTCATTGTGGTCTTTCTCACAGGTTTTTTTGGTTGTTGTTTTTGTTTTTTTTCCCATAAATATCCATGACTATCTCAGAAACAACATTGAGTTGGATGGACCATTGATTTGAAATAATGTGGTAATTCTCTTATTATGTAAATATTATTAAAAACCATTTCCACAGCATTATGCTAGTGTACGTAATAAGAGTTTCATCATATTCACTGATACCTTACTAAATCATTTTGATTCCTTTCAAGAACATACCTTTCAAGAACAAGTTTCTGACACAGAAAATAACCTGAACCAAGGACCCAGCTTGGTGGAAGCCATCTTTAAAATATTGTACCATTGCAGTTTTTCTCCACAAACATTTGCAAATGTTTTTGTGAGCTACATAGAAGAAGAGCAATTATGGGACTTTTTATATAACATCCCAGGTATGAGACATTTACTATTTATAAAAGAAATATTCTATAGATACTTATATGTACCTTTAGAGATGTTCAGAAGTTGTATTGATATTGGTTTTGCTGAATCTGTTGTTTGTAAAAGTTTACCTTACATGTTTTCAGTATAAAGCCTTCTGTTGGGAATCGTTAATTATTAGTTCCTGTAAAATTTCATATACTTTGGGACAAGATGCAAGGGAGGTTGAAGGGAAAAGATTTTCTTTTTTTATTAATTAGGGAATGTTCTGTCATAAAAATTTATTTTAATATTTATCACAGATTATGTTTTGCTATTGAGCATATAAGATATTAGTAAGATGTGAAAAGTATTTTGTGATTCTTGGGTGCATTTATTCAGCAAATTAATGGACAATACTATTGGTCAATTTTCTTCAGATGTATAAGGCATTTATTATTATGACCAAAGTGTGCCTCTCTACAAGGCAAGCATATCCTGTGATTCCTTTGGAGAGAATATATTTTTCCCATCTGTATTGTTCTTCTTCCTTCAGCTACAGAGAATAATAAAGGCAGTGCAGGTTGTATGTTTGAACAGAAGGTTTTGATGGGTTGCCCCACCCTCTGGCCAGTGTAAAAATTCTCACATTGTCTTATCCTTAATATTCTGCCTCTAAATTTTCATATTTAATATCTTGGGAAAACAAAGGATGAAAACTTAGACAATGATTTTTATTATTATCCTGCTATTCAAATAGTGATTTTTATCATTTACATTTAGTTTTCAACCTATAAGCTTTCTTTTATCCTGCTTTGGAACCTGAATTTTCATAAAATATTTCCTAGGCTTCATATAAAATATCTAACTAGTTCATAGTCATGGTTTCACTCCTCCCAGACTTTTTGACTATCCTCTAGATATTACTTGAATATCATTCTAGCTGTTTTAAAGTCATTATGTTTCGTCTTCTCTTGGTCATTATCCCTATAAAATAGTAATAGGTAACTTTATGTTATGATTTCCAAAATTCAAATCTGTCATTTAAAGTTTCTGTAATAATGATCTCCTTTTAAAATGTTATCTCCTAGTTGCCATGCATTCCCTTACTGCTTCTTGCTTCCCCAAAGGAAGGGCATATTTCTAGGTAAAAAGGCTGAATTAGAAGCTTGTTGTGTTTCTGACGTAGTCTTTACTGAATTGAAAGAAAAACGACCTTGAAAGTTCTGCCACCCTCTGCTGTTTTTAGTTGTTTCTGGGGAAGTAAGAGCTGGATTTTCTCACAAGATTATAAAGAACCAGTGACCCTCATGCTTCAGCCACTATTTATCCTTCAACTATTAGGTTCCAGAACCATCTTTGACACTCAGCACAAAACTGTACTGAAAATGACCTAGAAGATATAAATGGATTTCTGGTGCTGCTAGCGGAAAATAAAACTGTTTCTTGCTCCTAATTTGACATCTCTCCATCTACATATTGAGCAAACCCTCCCTGACATGGTCAGACAAGTCTCAGGAAACAGACGTTGTACATATTCATAGAGCCTGAATTATGTGTGAAAGCTCAAAGCGGCAGAACTTCAAATGGGTGAAAACTGTCTCACCCTTTGTACAAGTTGTTGCTCCATAAACATTAAATAGTCTCAAACTTCATACCTGCAGTGGTCATGAGGGTCTGAACTTTTCTCTTTTCTCTCCCATTTAAGTCTTTGGAAAGGTCTTTTTTTTTTTTTTTGTTAGCAATCTTGGTTATTTTAAAAACCCTAATAAGATAACAGAAGGTACTAATTCATAACAAAATTAAACCTTTTAGTATGACTTTTGTTTAATTTGAAAACATAACATGTTTACAAGAAATACAGCTAACACATGTAATCATAATCCCACAATATTTACATTTTATTACTAATAGATCTATGCTTCAGTAAATATAATTAATCTACTCAGATTAACTAAAGTACGTTATTTTAAAACTTCACTGCTGTAGTTTCCTCATACTAAATCACTGTCTATGATTTCAGCATAGTTTACCCATAAAACATCACAGTCTTATCATTTTAGGGTAAAAGGACAAAGATGAAGTGGTCAGTATCTTCATCTTATTGTAAATAAACAAAAAGCAGAAATACTAAGAGAATTGCCTAAGACTGTCCACCAATTAAGTTGTACAGACTTAGCACAAGAAACCAGATCTCCTCTCTCCTAAGCCAGCAGTCCCCAACCTCTTTGGCACCAGGGACCGGTTTTGTGGAAGACAATTTTTCCACCAGGAGGGGGATGGTTTCAGGATGAAACTGTTCCACCTCAGATCATCAGGCATTGGTTAGATTCTCATGAGGAGTAAACAACCTAGATCCCTCGCATGCGCAGTTCACAATAGGATTTGTACTCCTATGAGAATCTAACACACTTCTGATTTGACAGGAGGCGAAGCTCAAGCAGTAATGCTCACCCACCTGCTGCTCACCTCCTGCTGTGTGGCCTGGTTCCTAACAGGTCACAGACCAGTACTGGTCTGCAGTCTGGGGGTTGGGGACCCTGTCCTAGGCTATGTTATTTCTCATTTTTTTCTACTGGACTAAAGTTTTTGAGACACTACTTTTATGAACATATGAATTCAGTAATGAATTATACAATCTGATTTTATACTTAGAATTCCATCTAACACATAACTCCTTAGACTGGACGTAAGCTAGGGAGGGACGACAAGAAGGAAAATACCCACTTAAGGTTACTACAAAAGCTATAAACACAAAGAATAATTAAGTCAGAGACCTAATGTGGGTGTTTCTAAGGCCACTGCACTCTATAATAAATACATTGGCTAACAATCATTGGACACCTGTGTCTTCAAAGTAGATCAAGCATTATTCAGTTAGACAAATGAAAATATCAAAGCATACATTACCTCAACTGGTTTTTAAAACAATGTCAGAACAGGCTTGTAAATGAGGCAAATACTGTCAGAAATGCCCGTCTAATATGATAGTAATATATTCAACAAGTATTGTTCACTTGGCTCCTTGATATGGCATTGGGCTTACTTTCGTTTTCTGAATCAGTTTTCTTAACTTTCTCACAACTTTGGGAAAAAAACTTTGAATAACCTAGCAAAATTTCCCAATTAAAGGTTGAGATCCAAAGTTTCCACTTTGGTTTTCTACTCCTCCTCAGCCTCATAAAGACCTTTAAGAAGAGTTGTTTAGAGAGTATATATATGCTGTATTGCCTTCTTTTGCCAAAATTAATTTACAGTGCCTTACCTTCTATCAGACACAGTGATTGTCTCTATTACCTACATAAACACCTGCAGCATAGTATAGGTAGATTTTAAATGTAAGTTTTCACATATTGAAAGGCTGTCTTTGTTCTATGTTGTAACTAACCATTTATTCTGATCCTTTTGTCACCAGTTTGTTTGCAATTCACCTTAAAAATGTTTTAAAATATTTTATTGATTGAATACAATAAAATTCACTCATTTCAAGTGAAGAGTTCAGTAAGTATGACCAATGTATAAATCTGTGTGACAGCCACAATGATAAAGATATGGAACATTTTCTGTCATCTCCAAAGGTTCTTTCATTCCCCCTTTGCCGTCCATTCTCCTTTCAAGTCTCAGCACCAGGAAGACACTGACCTGCTTTTTGTCATGATAGTTTACTTTTGATATTCTGGAATCTCATATAAATAGAAATCTGTGTATTCTTTTGTGTCTAGCTTCTTTTGCTCAGTTTAATGTTTTTGAGAATTTTATATTCTGCTTTATCATTAGTTTATTTCTGCTCATTGCTGAGCAGCGTTTCACTGAGTAGTACTTTTTTAATCCACTTGCCAGTTGGATGGACATTTTGATTATTTCTAGTTTTTGGCTACGATGAATAAAGCTGCTATGAATACTACTGTATGTCTTTGTGTGACTACAGATATCCCTCAGTATATGTGAGGAATTTATTCCAGGAACCATTCCCCTTATTAAAAAATCCATATACTCAGCCAAGTGTGGTGGCTCATGCCTGTAATACCAACACTTTGGGAGGCCGAGGTGGGTGGATCATATAAGGTCAAGAGTTTGAGACCAGCCTGACCAACACGGAGAAACCCTGTTTCTACTAAAAATACAAAATTAGTTGGGCTTGGTGGCATGTGCCTGTAATCCCAGCTACTCAGGAGGCTGAGGCAGGAGAATCGCTTGAACCTGGGAGGCGGAGGTTGCAGTGAGCCGAGACGCCATTGTACTCCAGCCTGGGCAACAAGAGTGAAATTTCGTCTCAAAAAAAAAATCCATATACTCAACATATCCTCAAGTCCTGCAGTCAGCCCTACAGAACCCGCATGTAGGCAGGTTTTGCATCCTGCAAATATTGTATTTTCAATCTGCATTTGATTGGAAAAAGTCTGCATGTAAGTCGACCTGTGCAGTTCAAACCCATGTTGTTCAAGGGTCAACTATGTATGTTTTCATTTCTCTTCAGTAAGTATTTAGAAGTGGAAATGCTAGGTGATGTGATAAGTACATTTTTAACTTCATAAGAAACTACTGGCCAGGTGTGGTGACACACGCCTGTAATCCCAGCACTTTGGGAGGCCGAGGTGGGTGGATCACCAGGTCAGGAGATCGAGACCATCCTGGCCAACGTGGTGAAACCCCGTCTCTACTAAAAATACAAAAATTAGCTGTGTGTGGTGGTGTGTGCCTGTAATCCCAGCTACTCAGGAGCCTGAGGCATGAGAATTACTTGAAACCAGGAGATGGAGGTTGCAGTGAGCCAAGATTGTGCCACTGCATTCCAGCCTGGCAACAGAGTGAGACTCCATCTCAAAAAGAAAAGGAAAAAAAAAAAAAAAAAAAAAAGAAAGAAAAAAAGAAACTACTAAACTGTTTCACAAAGTAGTCATATCTTTTTACATTTTGGCCAATAACATATGAAAATTTTGTTTGCTCCATATTCTTGCCAACACTTGAGATTGTCTTTTTGATTTTGGTTATTCTAAGGGGTAGGTAGTATTATCTCGTGAAGCTTCAATTTACATTTCCTTCATGAATAATGACATTGAACACCTCTTCATGTTCTTAGTGACCATTTGAAAATATTATTTTGTAAAATATCTACTCAAAACTTTTGTCCAATTTATTAATTGGTTGTCTTACTGAGTTGTAAAGGGTTCTTTATATATATTACACATAAAGGCTTTGTTTTATACATATATTGATAAAATTTCCTCCCTGTCTGTGGCTTACTTTTTCATTTTGTTAACAAGGTCTTTTGATGGAGTGAAGTTTATAATTCTGATGAATCCAGTTTATCGTTTTTTTTTTTTAATTTTTTTTTTTTTGAGATGAAGTCTCACACTGTTGCCTGGGGTGGTGTGCAGTAGGGCGATCTCGGCTTGCTGCAGCCTCCACCTCCCAGGTTCAAGTGATTCTACTGCCTCAGCCTCCCAAGTAGCTGGGACTACAGGCGTGTGCCACCACACTTGGCTAATTCTTGTATTTTTAGTAGAGACAGAATTTCACTATGTTGGCCAGGCTGGTCTCAAACTCCTGAATTCATGATCTGCCTGCTCATCCTCCCAAAGTGCTGGGATTACAGGCGTAAGCTACCACACCTGGCCCACTTTATCAGTTATTTTAATCGTAGTGCTTTTTGTGTCCTAAGAACAACTGGATTGTCTAAATTTTACTAATATTTCTCCTATGATTTCTTTTGGCAATTTTATAGTTTTAGTCATGTTTAGTTCTATGATGGATTTTTGTGTATAGTGAGATAAGTGGTGAGGTTCTTATTTTTCCATATGGCTATCTAATTTTTCCAGAACCGTTTTTTCGAAAGGCTATTCTTTATAAATTGGATTACTTCAATGCTTTTGTCAGAAATAAATTGACCAAGTGATCAAACAGATGCATCTATTTCTGGACTCTCTATTTTGATACATGGCACTATAGATTTATATTGTTACTTGCTTTCTATTTGTTGTTCTATCTAATCTTCACTTTCCCTCTATTTTGGCCCTCGTTTGGATTAGTTGAGTATTTGTCAGTATTCCATATTACCTTTTCTAATGGCTTCTTTATTTACTTTAGTAATTGCTACAGGGTTTACAATATGTATCTTTAACCCATCAAAATTTACTTTTTAATAACATTATACTACTTTGCATCTAATATAAGAACCTTATAATGCTATATTTCCATTTACTTCCTCCCTATCCGTTATTCTATTGTTGTACATTTTATTTCTACAAATATTATAAACCCTACAATTTATTGTTTTATTTTTGCTCCAAATATTATATTTTAAAGAAATTTAAAAATAGGAAAATGTATTTTATATTTGTCCATATATTTATCATTTCCATACCTTTCTTTGTGTAGATCTGAGTTTCCAATAGGTACCATTTTCGTTCTACCCGAAGTACTTCCTTTAACATTTCTTGTATTACAAATCTTCTGGCATTAATTTATTTTAGCTTTTGATTGCATGACAAAAAGTATTTTGCCTTCATGTTTGAAATATTTTTCCGTAGATATGAAATTCGAGGTTCAGATTTTTTTGTTGTTGTTCTTTTTCATTTTTCCTTTAGCACTGTAAAGGTGTTCATTTAATTATCTTCTGGCTTGCATTATTTCTGACAATAAATCAGTGGAAATATTTGCAGTATCTGTTTCCTTTTATGTAATATGTCTTCTTTTATAGTTGATAAGGACTTTTCTCTTTGTTACTGCTTTTCAGCAATTTAATTATGATGTGCCTTGTTTTTGTTTTCTTTGTATTTTTTCTGCCTAGGGTTTATTGAGCTGCCTGGAACTGAGATGTTTGATTTTTATCAAATTTGAAAACTTTTCAGCCATTCTTTCTTGGAATGTTTTGTCTTTTGCCAGCCCCACTTCACTCCCTGCCACTTTTTCTGGGACTTCATTTCGTGTATGTTACACCTCTTGGCATTGTCCCACAGGTCACTGAGGCTGTATTGTTCTTCCTTGTTTTTTTGTATTATTTTTGTTTTTTAACCTTCTTTCTCTCTGTTCTTTTGTTTGGTTACTTTTTATTGTATCTTCAAGTTCAGTGATTTTTTTTTTTTTCTGCAGTGTCTAAAGTACTATTAAGACTATATGGTGAATTTTTATTCCAGTATCTTTAACTTCTAGCAAGTCTATACAGTTTCTTTTTATATTTTGTATATACCTTCTCATTTAAATATTCTTATACATACATGATGTCTGTTTTAAAACCTTTAAAACCTTGTTTGCTCATTCCATCATCTCTTTCATTTCTGGATATATTTCTATTGACTTAGTCTTCTCTTGATTATGGATCATATTTTTTTCCATGCCTGGTAATTTTTTATTGAATGCCAGACATTATCAGTATTATGTTGTTGAGTCTCTAGATTTTGTTTTCTTCCATTACAGATTTTGTTGTATTGTGTTACTTGTGTATCACCTTGATCATCTTCAGAGTTAGTTGTTTTCAAGCTTTATTAGGGCAGATCTAAAGTAGTCTTTATTCTAGGCCTGGTTTAGCCCATTTACTAAAACATTACCTTTTTGGGTGTCCTTTGAATGTCAGATACGCAGTGACATCTTGCCACTCTGGTCTGAACTCAAGACTTTGCCAATCTTGTATGAACTCTGAGGATTGTTCACCTAACAGTTTCCCAGTAGTTGTTTTTCGCTTGGCTTCTTAGAGTCAGCCTTCCCACTGCCAGCCTAGTATTCTGTGTAAGACTGAAAGGAAACCTTATGCAGATTTCTGGAGCTCTTTCCCTATGTAGATCCATCCCTTTGGTACTTTTCTCAGAAAATTCCAGCTGCCTCATCCTCCTCTGTCTCTTCTTCTCAGTGAGACTTTCATGGTTTGCTTGACTTGCTGCTCCCTGAACTGGGATACTGAAAGCACATTCAGACTTTAATTTGTTTTCTTTTAAAGGCAATTACAGTGTTTCCTGTTGTCTAATATATGAAAATAGTTATTTTGCATATATTTCCCTGTTTTCTAGCTTTCATGGCAGGAGGGTGAGTCTGGGACTAGTTATTTTATCATGACTAAAATAAAAGTTCTTCTTCAAAGTTATAATCATTTTTAAAAATAAGTTATGATTATCTCAGGTAGCAGGCCCACTAGACACATAATAAAATATTTGGAATTGGCTTTATCAGCTGACTATTGACTGAAAACACTGATTTCCTAAATAACATCCCTAAAAATGAAGGACTCTCAGTGTACTATTTTTCACTTAATTCATAATATCATTTTCTTGGCCACTAATACATTCATACCATGAATCTAGTTCATTTGAGAATAACTTATTTGCTATATAGCTACTTTCAGGAACAATTGAACATGTTATATGATATTTGCTATGCTAAGTAACCAAATTATCTCAGCCATTCATAATTATTTTGTGCAATTGTGCTTTAAAAAGAAATGAACAAATTACAAGAAAAATTCACACCAGAAATTGATTTTTTAAATAGTTTTAAGGTATTTTCATAGTGTACATTCTTCTCTTCTTCTATACGTTAATGCAGTGCTCTATGGTGAAAAATGTTTTACATTGAATTCCTGTTTGTGCCTCTTTTCTTCCTGTAGTTCTTTCCCAGCACAAGATTCACTCTGGGCCGGGTGTGGTGGCTCACGCCTGTGATCCCAACACTTTGGGAGGCTCAGGCGGGCAGATCACCTGAGGTCAGGAGTTCAAGACCAGTCTGGCCAACATGGTGAAACCCCATCTCTACTAAAAATACACACACACACACACACACACACACACACACACACAAATTAGCTAGGTGGCCAGGCACAGTGGCTCCACCTGTAATCCCAGCACTTTGGGAGGCCGAGGTGGGCGGATCACGAGGTCAGGAGATTGAGGCCACCCTGGCTAACAAGGTGAAACCCTGTCTCTACTAAAAATACAAAAAATTAGCCAGGTGTGGTGGCGGGCACTTGTAGTCCCAGCTACTCGGGAGGCTGAGGCAGGAGAATGGCATGAACCTGGGAGGTGGAGCTTGCAGTGAGCCGAGATTGCACCACTGCACTCCAGCCTGGGCAACAGAGCGAGACTCCGTCTCAAAAAAAAAAAAAAAAAAACAATAGCTGGGTGTGGTGGTGGGTGCCTGTAATCCCAGCTACTTGGGAGGCTGAGGCAGGAGAATTGCTTGAACCCAGGAGGCAGAAGTTGCAGTGAGCCAAGATTGCACCATTGCACTCCAGCCTGGGCAAGAGAGAGACTCTGTCTCAAAAATAAATAAAATAAAATAAAATTTAAAAAAATATTCACTCTGATTGCACAAAAACTCTGTGTTGGAAATCCTACCCAGTCCTGCCTTTTCCCCGCTGGAATTTATACTCCAAAATTATCTCTCCCTTTCTTCTCACTATCAAAAGCTCTTGGTGTCCTGTTCCCATCTAGTACCAAAGGAAAACCTTTAAACCAGTCAAACTAGAAGTTGGCAAACCATTGCCTTTGGACCAAACCCAACCCACCATTTTAATAAAGTTTTATTGGAAATTGCCATGTTTATGTTAAAACTGGAAGTTGGTAAACCATTGCCTTTGGACCAAATCCAACCTACCATTTTAATAAAGTTTTATTGGAAATTGCCATGTTTATTTACTTACATATTATTTGTGGATACTTTTGTGCTTCCACAGTAAAGATGAGTAGTTGCAACAAAGATCATCTGTCTTACAGCTTAAAATATTTATTATGTGGCTACTTACAGAAAAAGTCTTCTGACCCCTGCTCTAATTAAATCACATTATGATATCAATGACAAATGTTTGTGTGTGTCCTTTTAGAGGCAATTGCATTTTTATAGCAAATGTATTGAGATATAATTTATATACCATAAATTTCACCCTTTTAAAGTGTAAACATATCACAGTTCAGTGGTTTTTAGTAGATTTACAGAACTGTGCAGCCATCAGCACCATTTAATTTTAGACCATTTTAATCACCTCAAAAAGAAACCCTGTACCCATTAACAGTTCCTCCCCAGTTCCTGACAACCACTAATCTACTTTCTGTCTCTATAGTTTGCCTTTTCTGGACCTTCTGTATAAATGGAATCATACAGTATGTACATTTTGTGTCTGATTTCTTTCACTTAGTATAATATTTTCAAGGTTAATCCATGTTGTAGCATGCATCAGAACTCCATTTCTTTTTATTGTTAAATAATAATCCATTATATGGAAATATACATTTTGCTTATTGATTCATCAGTTGATGGGAATTTGTGTTATTTCCACTTTTTAGCTGTTATTAATAATGCTGGTATGAACATAGTGTACAAGTTTTTGTGTGAATGTTTAAAAAATCTTCTTTTGGATATATACCTAGGAGTAGAATTGTTGTAAACTGCCAGAGAATTGAAGGCATGTCCGAACACACACACAGTTTGCAACTCTTCCTTAGTCTTTACATCCTGCTTGCACAGAGCCTCCAGATTAGTCAGAGGTGAGAGATTAGGGCTTTCTCAGGGCTTTCTTGGGTATGTGCACAGTCCTGTACATGTCTGTGTCTTTCTTGATCCCCAGGAGTATGACAGAGATATTCAAAATTTCTCCCCACTATGTACATTTCATTTATCAGTTTTTCGTTTCCTTTTTGTATTAGCTTCTTGTTTGCCACAACCAGTATTACTACATCAGGCAGCCACAGAGTTAAACCATTGCTGCTGACTGTTTTGACGAAATATCCTGGGGATAGGACATTTTCAGTCACTGAGTTAGTTTGAATAAGGATATGCATTGTGGACAGCGCTCTTCCAGGGAGATTCCAGACAAGACAAATAGTGACAATCTGGGAGACTGGGACATTGTGGATAGGTCAAAACACATTCTGTCTCTTCCAGTGGCTGCTAGGCTTTTATAACTACCATGGCTTAAAGGCTGCTCATTTTCAAGGCCATAGTAGAACTTGCTGAGGAATGGGAGCTGGGAATAGAGCAGGTTAAAATGCCACAAAGCTCATTGTTTTTACCAAGATTCAGGTGATTTTCTTGAATAAATACGCCTTGGATTGTTGCAAGCCTGTGGTTAATTTCCAGAGTTCTCAAAAGTTAATTTTCACAATTTTCGCCGGTGTTCTGATAGCTTTAATGGAGATGCAGACTTTCCCAGGTCTTCACACCATCATTCTGGAAGTGCTTCTCCACACTTGTCTATTTTTAAAGCACGCCTGAGGAGGCCAATGCCTTCATTAAAATTAATGGCTTTCTAATTCTAAAATTTTAAGAAATTTGGATCTAAAGCCAGAGATACTGGGGAATTCATATATTACTAAATCGACTGCGGACAATTCTAGATATATGTAAAATTTTCTCTAATTCTAGGGCGTTGCAGTGTAATTACAGAAGATGGAGAATTGGTCTCAGATAAGAATAGGGCAGGTTAAAGCACCCTAGCACTTTTGTAGAGGACTGTTTAAATACAGCGGTAGGCCGGGCGCAGTGGCTCACACCCGTAATCCCAGCATTTTGGGAGACCCGGGTGTGGGGATCACAAGGTCAGGTGATTGAGACCATCCTGGCCAACAAGGTGAAACAACATCTCTACCAAAAATACAAAAATTAGCCAGGTATGGCGGCACATGCCTGTAATCCCAGCTACTCAGGAGGCTGAGGCAGGAAAATCACTTGAACGCGGGAGGCAGAGGTTGCAGTGAGCCAAGATTTGCCGCTGAACTCCAGCCTGTTGACAGAGCAAGGCTCCGTCTCAAATAAATAAATAAATAAACAAACAAATAAATAAATAAATAACAGCAGTAAAAGTAGAAAAGGGAGTCAGAAGCTTGGCTGCTGACTTAGATGCTACATTTAGTAGGAGTGGCTGGGTATGGTATGTACTTAGAGATTGTGGATTGCTCCAAGCCATCCGTCTAGTCCTGTGTATACCACTGCTTGAACTGGCTAACTAGAGAATACATCCTTGCCTTGCTACTTACTGTCTGGTCTATCACTTCCCATCTGATTTATCAGTGTCCTTATTTTCAAAAAGTGAGAAAATCAGACTGGAGCTTGTCTAAATTTTTACATTTCTAAATTTAGATGCTCCACCTAAAGTTATAAAGCATCAAAGAAACTAATTTTCTAAAGCAGTAAAGTATGCTAATGTATTTGCAGAAGATTTTCAATGATGTTTTGTTACTTTTGACTCCCCAGTTACTTATAATTTATCTGGAGACCTTATTTTCAATGACTTCTGGTTGGTAAATATATTAATAGAATAATTATTTAAACCAAACCTTTTTACTTAGAAACATATTCAGATGTAATTTCCATTGCTTTTATAAAACCACATTAGGTTATTCTTTATTGCATATAACATCTTTCTTAACAGTAGCCTGAAGAACTCCCACTAAATTACCTTTGTTCTGATTCTTCTAAATTATAGAAATTTTAACATAAAAGTAATGAAGTTTCTTTTTGGAAATCTTGCCACATCTATTATTACCAAAATATAAAAGATTATACTGATAAAAATTGGTAAGCAATTAGTAGCTTAGTGAACATACAAAAACTGGTTTAAATCATTCTTAGGATTGCTGCTCATGGCCTCAAGCACATTCTCAATTTAGGACCCTCATTCAGCCCTTTCTAAGGCCTCCTGATTACTGTGTTGTAAAAGGAAGTAGAGTCACAGTTCTTTTCAACTGTGTGTGTGCTCAGCTGTGACATATTTGTTATTTTCTTCTTAGGAGTCTTAAATAGAGTCATGGAAGGTGAAAACTGACAAAGACCATAAATATCATCTTGTCTAGCCCTTGTCGCCCTCTCCCCTCACCATTTTATAAATGAGGACACCAAGGCCCCTCCTAAAGTGTCTATATTTTTAATGGTGATTTGAAACACTTGAAAATTAATTAGATAACGAAGCAGGTATTCTTTTTTTTTTTTTTGAGACGGAGTTTCGCTCTGTCGCCCAGGCTGGAGTGCAGTGGCCGGATCTCAGCTCACTGCAAGCTGCAAGCTCCGCCTCCCGGGTTTACGCCATTCTCCTGCCTCAGCCTCCCGAGTAGCTGGGACTACAGGCGCCCGCCACCTCGCCCGGCTAGTTTTTTTTTGTATTTTTTAGTAGAGACGGGGTTTCACCGTGTTAGCCAGGATGGTCTCAATCTCCTGACCTCGTGATCCGCCCGTCTCGGCCTCCCAAAGTGCTGGGATTACAGGCTTGAGCCACCGCGCCCGGCCTGAAGCAGGTATTCTTTAAGTTATATGATTCTAACCTGAATTTTATGTTTCTTTGTTTTCATTTGTTAATTTAATATAAAAAGTGGAAATAAACTACAATAATAAAAATCATTAATAAAAATTATTATCATTTTAAATAATCCTTTCCCTTGCTTCTCTCATTTATGCTGATAATGAAGAATTAATATTTTGGGTTTTTAGCAGCTGGGTTTTAGGGCTATTACTCTATTCTTCCTATGCTATGTGTCTTGGCAATCTAGGGACTGGCGCTAACATTTTGCTGATAAGGAAACTTTTGGTAAGATTCTAACACGGAATTGATTGACCATTTGTAAAGAAAGAAGGAAGGAAGGAAAGAAGAAAAAAGGAAGAAAAATATATACCTGAAATTCCATCCATCATTGATAATCACCATTAACATTATAGAGTACATCTTTTAATTATTTTATATATGTGTGGAGATATATATTTTTAATAAAAATAGGATATCATACTCTTTTCTAACCTACTTTATTTTTACTACACAATATTTGGCTTTATTGTATAGACAGAAATACCAGAGCTAATTAAACAAATCACCTATTATTGGATATTTTGATTGATTTTAATTTTTTCTATATCCTTTGCATATTTATAATAAATTTCTTAGGAAAAGTCCTACAGAAAGGAATATGTGAGTCAACTGATAAGTAAAATGTTGAAGCTTTGACATTATTGTCAGCCAAGTTGTCATCAGGGAAGGTCATACAATTTATGTTCTCACCAGAAGAGTCCAAAAGTACCAGTAAATATTATATACTGTTATCTTAATTGCCATTCCTTTTATTACAAACAAGAAGAATATTTTTTAAAAAATGTTTTATGGAGTGGTTATCAATCATATGATTTCTTGGTTAAAAGCAGCTCTCCTTTCCTATAGCTTTAAACTAGATTATTATGAAACTGAATTCTAGTTGAGCAAGGCACAAATGATTTGCTAGGTTCTGCTAACCATAATATGCCATCTGATTTTAAAGTTTCAACGTGCGTGGAGTATGAGCTAGAGGTCATTCGATGCTTGAGACTGGCACTGACCGATGCCGTCAAGGACACTGTACAGCAGATAGTATCTGTGATAAGCTCTAGGAGAAACTGTGAGACAAACCTAAACAAGCACATTGTTCCTGATTGTTTGCTTGAGAGCATGCCAAAGGAATGGAATTATAGTCCAATAGAAACTAAAAGGAAAGAATCAAGCAAAAGTAAGTATACTTGTTTCTCTTTAAGAAAATACACCTGAAGAAGCAATTTTCTAGGATATGCAATCAAGTAATATTCTAAAAGTTGTAAGAATTATGTACTATATTAATCTTCCTTCCATTAAGCATATTTGGGAACCTTATTTTTATTTTTACTATGAGTCACATGATCAAGGAAACTAGAATGGAAAATTATTCAAATGGTCATCTTCTTTATTTAATTACCAGTTCAGGATTTTCTGTGATGTTTTGTGTTCAGGCTAATATTCACAGATTAGTCACATGATTTTGACTAATTTTCTTAAAATTTGTTGAGTAACTTAAAATCCATACTCTAGAGAAGATTGCTCTGATATTCCATTTAATTATTTTTTCCTTTAAGTTTTTTCTCTGCAAACACTAATTATTACCTTCTTTTCTCCTGCTAAAACACCTACATATGTAGCTTTTAGGTCAAAAATAGCACCCAGTTTGGTAAGTACATGTATTTTTCTGACAGCGTATTTTTCCCCCAGTGCTTCTGGTTCTAAATTGAGTGCGTTGTTCCTATTCAGAACAGCGCATCCACCAAGTGTACTTAAGAACCATCAGTTACCTACATTATTCGTTTATTAGTCAAGTCCTCTCTTCTTAAATAGTTTCTCCCTATCTAGATCTTTCCACTTTTGCAGAATTTCACAAGATTTCTTTGTATGTATATTAAGTACCTGTATTCGTGAATCTTCTTTTGATTATTTAAAATAAAACTTTTTTCTTTCATATTCATCCTTTAAGAAGAATATTTTCACTAACTCTAAGGAAACTTTCTCTAGTTTTTCTAGAGAAACTAGAAAACTAGGAAACTAGAGAAAGTTTCCTTAGAGTTAGTGAAAATATTTTTTCTCTAAGGAAACTTTCAACAATAAAATACTCCAGCTGAACTCACTAAAGTCAGTTCAAGGGACTAGCCTTTCTTTCATTCTTCTCCATGGAGATCCTAAATAATGTGACCTTATATTACAAACTCTAATCAATTATCTATCTGTGACCTTTCATAGTAATGCTTTAATTCTGTCCAAGCCTTATTAAACTCCCTTTGAATCTAGTAAAGCCATTTAATTGAAATTGGAAAATGTCACCTTTTCATTACTTAAGTTCTTTCTTTTCTAAGAGTTGTTGCCATCTCTCCTTTGTTCTAGCTTTTGGGTATTTCATACATTTCGAGCAATTCAGTAGGCATGATTTATAGTTAACATATCATGCCATATGAGTAGCACTATTTTGCTTGGGGCTTTCGAGTTGTTCTATTCATGAACAATTTTGCTTTTTCTAAGCACTTTGGAATTCCTCCATACCATTACAAAGAGCCTCTTATTCCAAAAACTGCTTACTTATAGATACCAATTGTTAAAGTTTTCCTTACTAAATAACATTTTTCATAAAATGCTCATTCCGAGTAAAAGTACAACATAAAGACAACCATGAAGGGAAGTCAGATCCCATGAATATATGAAAGAAAGTGACTTTACAAACCATTTTTTGCATTCTAACAGGATGTGACAATAGGAGAATGCCATTGTTCTTCTTTACTTCCCTCTGAAATGCTACAGGGACTTTTAGATTTGTACTTCTTAAATTTTGTTTTCACTACAGAATATAAGATAGAGAATGTGTACATGCTGGACGTTAAGTCATTTATTGATTTCATTATTCATTCAGTAGAAATTTACTAAGTGAGAGACTACCATATACCAGGCACTGTGTTTCAGATCAGAGATAAACCTAAGTGCAGTATCTCCTCTTGGTGCCAGAAGACTAGTATAACTGTTTCAAAATGGGTACAAATAAGAGATGTACAGTTTTTGTGGTGTATGAGAAGAGAGAAAGAAATTAAACTTCACTAAAATCTCACTTGGGGTTGTCACTGGAGATCTTTGTTGATCTGTGGGTGAGCCAGTGTGTGTTGAGGACAAACCCCTCATGTTCTCACTCATAGATGGGAATTGAACAATGAGATCACTTGGACACTGGAAGGGGAACATCACACACTGGGGCCTATTATGGGGAGGGGGTAGGGGGTAGGGATGGCATTGGGAGTTATACCTGATGTAAATGATGAGTTGATGGGTGCTGACGAATCGATGGGTGCAGCACACCAACATGGCACAAATATACATATGTAACAAACCTGCACGTTGTGCGCATGTACCCTAGAACTTAAAGTATAATAATAAAAAAAAAAAAAATGTGAGGAAGCTTGAGGGAAGAGCAGGGTTGCCATGCTCTTGGGGAGAGGCCATAGGCAGGGTGACCTTATTCCTCCTTTAGCTTTCAGCACACGGTAATGAATTAGAGTTGTCCTTTGTATTACAGACTCTGGTTGTAACAAAATTAATCCTCATAATACATACAAGTGACTTTAACATATTCCTATAAACCAGTAAGTGAACTGCAGTTTAAAACTAGTGCTGGGAATGCAATCAAGAGCAAACAATGACAAAGTGAAAAAGCTCCCACTTGTTTCTATTCTTAATATGAGCTCTTCACAGCTATATTACAAAACAATGATGATTTGATCACATTTGGCAAAAAAAAAAAAGAATTGTGGGGAAATGATTTGAAATGTGGCTTCCCATATATTTTGTTAGATGTGAATCCCTCCTAAGCCAGTATTGAACCTTGAGATATTAGCTAGTTTGGAGTCATCTTGATAAACAAAAGATTTCTACACTAAGTATCCAAAACATGAAGATAAACTTCTGTAACTTTTTTCAACCATGTTTTAATTTAGTGATATATAATCACAGTTCTTACAAAATTTGTCTAAGTAATTATAAATGTTTAAAGGTCTTTTAAAAAATCTAACTTACTAAAAGACAAATAGTCATTAGCTTAGGGAATATTTGTCCTTGACACAGTAAAAATGACAGAACATGGAAAACACTATGGTGACAAACTCAAATTCATTTCTTTATTTCTTTATCAGCAAATACTGTGACATTAAAAAACACTGAAGATTTAAAGAAATAAATATTACAATAAAGATTACAGTGTAGATTTACTGGAAAGTTGGATGGAAGTTAGGATGGTTCTGACACAGCTCTGCTTTTAGATATTTGTTTCATTATGTTTCAAAGAACAAATACACAAATAACTAGTTGTTTTGTTTTGTTTCTTTGACAAAAATTAAATGAAAGATATACCTGAGAAGATATTTTCTCAGTAAATTACTTTTTTAATGAAAATAATCCCTTATGGTAAAACTTTTGGAGTAATTGTCTTAATGGAAACAACGAATTTTAGAGAGAGGAAACAGAAGTAGCAAGCAGCATGTAGGAAAATGTGTCCATGCCATTGGTCACATGCAGAAACAGCATGTTGAGAAAGAAATTGATGGCAGAAATACACAAAGTGCTATAAGAAGTCATTAGTATAGTGTATAAAAACCAGGCCTATTTGTTTCATAAGAACCAGTGTTATCTACAAAAATATCATCTCTTTTTGCTTAAGAATTTAGAAATAGGATTTTCTAACATGATATAAAATATTGCAAATGGAGAGTTTCAGTGATTCTTGAATGCTTTTCTCATCACTGGCCATCAGAGAAATGCAAATCAAAACCACAATGAGATACCATCTCACACCAGTTAGAATGGCAGTCATTAAAAAGTCAGGAAACAACAGGTGCTGGAGAGGATGTGGAGAAATAGGAACACTTTTACACTGTTGGTGGGATTGTAAACTAGTTCAACCATTGTGGAAAACAGTATGGCAATTCCTTAAGGATCTAGAACTAGAAATACCATATGAAATACCATTTGGGTATATACCCAGTAATGTACCCAAAGGATTATAAATCATGCTGCTATAAAGACACATGCACACATATGTTTATTGCGGCACTATTCACAATAGCAAAGATTTGGAATCAACCCAAATATCCATCAGTGACAGACTGGATTAAGAAAATGTGGCACTTATACACCATGGAATACTATGCAGCCATAAAAAAGGATGAGTTCATGTCCTTTGTAGGAACATGGGTTCAGCTGGAAACCATCGTTCTCAGCAAACTTTCGCAAGAACAGAAAACCAAACACCGCATGTTCTCGCTCATAGGTGGGAATTGAACAATGAGATCACTTGGACATGGGAAGGGGAACATCACACACTGGGGCCTATTATAGGGAGCAGTGAGGGGTGAGGAATGGCATTGGGAGTTATAACTGATGTAAATGACAAGTTGATGGGTGCTGACGAGTTGATGGGTGCAGCACACCAACATGGCACATGTATACATATGTAACAAACCTGCACGTTGTGCACACGTACCCTAGAACTTAAAATATAAAAAAATATATAAATAAAATATTTTTCCATTTGTTTGCAAAAACAACAAATTGACATCACAGATGATGGATACTTATTAGTCAAATTTCAACAATAGCCTTCACCTATTTGGTAGTTAACACTGAAAAATAAATGACATGATTTTGTGGGCACAGCTAAGGATATACTGGTTTCATGTTGATCTAAATGTGTTCATGTAGTGGCCTTTTCACCTATGACAGCCATGAAAACCTGATCTTGAAACAAACTGAACTTAGAACTTGACCTCTGTATTGTGAAGTGTCAAGCCCAGATTTAAAAAATAATAAAAAAAGTACATTATCCTCATTCAACAAATTGTTACTGATCTTTTTTACCGTTAATAAATACAATTTTAAAAATTAATTTTGACATTATTTTCTTTACCTCATTTATTGTAAATTTCCTTTTTGCATGTTTTATCAACCACAAGTATATTATTATGGTAGTACCTTACAGAAAAGAAGAAATGACAAATACATCAATAAACATATATTGCATTCATCCTAAGACATAGATTTTCTTCATAATTTGTCAGCTCTAAAGTTGGATGACACAATATGTTACATATATACGGCTTAGACAGAATTCAACTTATTTAAATAAAGACAGAAAGACAAGTGTGTAGCAGTCTTAAAAGATCCTTCCCTGGTATGTTGTTGACATCATCATAGACTCAGAGCCCTAGAGATTGGTAGAATGGATTTATTAATTTGTCATCAGCCTAAAGGTTCTGATTGAAATTTGCCTTAAGCATTAAAGAAATAGCTGGGGATTTGGGTACCCGTAGTCCTCAGAGTTTATAAAATATCAGTGGAGTGTAGCTGTGAAGAAGAAAATTGGTAATCCTTACCTAATATCTACTTAGTTTGTCAAATATTTACTAAGTATCTGTAGTCAAACCCTCTTTAAGACAGAGGGAATACAAGATACAATCTTTCAAGTCAAAGACCTGACAGCAGAATAGGGACTATGAGACACAAACACATAAAAAACAATGAGACATTTCAAATAATTTAAGAACACTAAGGAAGATTTGCTTTGTCTATATTTTAAGCCTCACCTAAACACATTAATTTGAATAAAAAGGAAATATTTATTGAGCAACTATTTTTATCAGGTGCTGAGCTAGGTGCTTTCACATTAATGATCTTATTTAATGCAAGAGCCTTAGGAGATTATTCAAATATGTGTTGGACCTAGTTTTTACAAACTTATAAAGACTGCTCCAATTAATTTTTAAAATGATTCTTAAGTTGTCATGGATTGCAGAGGAGTCACTAGATTAGACATATTTTCCAAGAGCTTTGTACTTTTTTGGAACAGAGTGACTTTTGAAATGTTACACATATCTTCAGAAAATGTTCACATTGTTCTGTTATTTTTGTTCAGCAAAAACAGTAAAGAATGTTTTACAAAAGAACTCAGAGCTACTTTCTTTTGGCTTCTCATTCAGTTTTAATGTTCAAATTCCATTATGTACATAGTGGATTAAAACACTCTCTGGCTTTGTGGGATAATCAAGGAGCTAAGAGCTTTGTTTCCCATGCTCTGGAGTTTATAGGCTAGCTGTAAAGACAACTCATGAATATATAAATAACATAATATAAATAAAATAGATGACAATGCAAAAATAACATAGCCAATTATGGACCTAATTACCAAAATGGTCATATATAGAATATATTCAAATAAATTCACAAGAAGGGAGAGGACTTTGAACTAAGGGTTGAAGATTATTTGTGAACCCTGAAGACAGAGGGCATTCCATTGAGAGTAATGATGTACTCAGAAGCCTAAAAGCAAAGAGGATAAAGCATGTTAAAGGTCTTAAAGAGAAGGATCACAGAAACAGGCTGAGGCTAGACTGTGGAGTGTTTTCACAGCAAGGCCCAAGAGATTGATCTTGTAACAGTGGTAAGTAGCTAAAATTATCACAGCAGGGAAATTGGATAATACAGTTCATAGGGATGAATTCAGTTTTACGGTGCAGGAGAAGGGCTGGACATAGCCTGGAGAAGGGAGATGAGTTAGGAGAATACTTCTATAGTCAAGGTACCATGTGTGAAGAAGGGCTTGAGGTAGGTCAGTAACCTCAGTTGGCCCCAGCAATGAGAAACCGGATGGCAGAGATAAAGGGACAGAACTATATATCAATGCTGATCACTGATTAGGTATGAAGGATCAAGAGGAATATTTAACAGGAAGGAAGAATGGGAGGGAGGAGGTGAGGAAGGAGAGTAGTGAGGAAGAAGGGAGGGAGGGAGAGAGGAAGGAAGGAATGAAGGAAGAAAGGAGGAAAGGGTGGAAGGGAGGGAGAAGGGCCAAGCTAGTTTGGAAGACAATGAATTTGGTTTTAGTTATATTGAGTTGACGGTAATGAGGACACAGAAGTGGAATGCTTAACAGAAAGCTGGAGTTACAGGACTACAACTCTGGAGAAAGGCCAAGACTTAACATTCTGGAATCATATAGCCTGAGGACATTTTTGGTTGTCACCACTGAGGGGGATGCTACTGACATCTAGTGGGTGGAGGCCAGAGATGCAGCTGAACACCCTACAGAACATAGAACAGCTCCTCACAACAAAGGATCATCCAGTCCAAAATGGCAATAGTGCTGAAGTTGAGAAACCCTGATATAGAGAAGAAGAATTAATACATTTTTCTTGGAAAATATGTCTAATCTAGTGACTCCTCTGCAATTCATGACAACCTAAGAATCATTTAAAAATTAATTGGCACAGGCCGGGCGCAGTGGCTCAAGCCTGTAATCCCAGCACTTTGGGAGGCCAAGACGGGCGGATCACGAGGTCAGGAGTTCGAGACCATCCTGGCTAACATGGCGAAACCCCGACTCTACTAAAAAATACAAAAAAAGCTAACCAGGCGAGGTGGCTGGCACCTGTAGTCCCAGCTACTCGGGAGGCTGAGGCAGGAGAATGGCGTAAACCCGGGAGGTAGAGCTTGCAGTGAGCTGAGATCCGGCCACTGCACTCCAGCCTGGGTGACAGAGCGAGACTCCGTCTCAAATAAATAAATAAATACATAAATAAAATTAATTGGCACAGTCTTTGTAAGTGTGTAAAAACTAGGTCCAACACATATTTGAATAATCTCCTAAGGCTGTTGCATTAAATGAGATCATAAATGTGAAATAGCACCAAACAAGGGAGAACATGTAGAATCATCAGCCAAAAGGCTAAGGACGTCTTAGCAAAAATCTACATCTAAGAGGTGTTAGTAGAAAGTGGAAATAGCATAGGACACAAAGAAGCAAAGAGGAGAGATAGAGGTAAGCAGGAAACAATTTACTGACTCATTCATTCAACCAATATTTATTGACAACTATCATATATGAGGTACTAAGTGCTAGGGATATGAGAATGCCTTCTAAGAGCTTATAGTTTAGAAGAGGGTGACATACAGTGTGCAGGAAAAGGACATAATTATTAGATGATGGGGAGTGCTATAATAAAGGCAACAAAATGGGGATCCCTTAAAGAGAGGGTCTTGGGGCTGTGATGGAAGGGTGTAAATGAACTGAGAGGATGATGAGATAAGATGGTGAGGCAAGGCTCTCTGAGGAGGTAACATTTGGGTTGAGAACTGAAAGGAGAGAAACCAGTCCTGAGGAGAGCTGGAATGATTCTGTCATGGATTCCAAGGGAGAAGGGCTTAAGGGGGAGTCAGAAGTATCAAAGCCTACAAAGTTGCCCAGCTGGGAACCTTTGCATTTGTTAATTAGGAGGCCACATGGGTCCTGGAAAGCTGCAGTCTTGAAAGAATACAAATTATGAGTCTAAATTTTCTAATCTTCATTTATGAGAGAAAAAAAACCCGGATTTGTGATTTGGGGGAATTTTAGGTAGTACTGCCGGAGACCCCGGTTAGAGTTCTGTTGGAATATGTCAAGCACTTGATCTTCTTGCCAATTTTCTCCACAAAAATTAGACATCTTTATACAACACAAAACCATGCAATGATTGAACGCAAATGCTAATATTAATCATACCTTTTCTTTTCTTCCCCAGGCTTCACAAGGCTTGCTGCTCAGGCAGTATCTATTGTAATCAGCAAGTTACCTACGGTGATTGCATGTTTGCCTCCCCCAATTAAATACTTCTTTTTTCTGTCTGAGAGAAAAATGTCAAAAAACTTTGTTGAATTGAAGAAAGCTGGCCTGCTTGTCTGGAACTTGATTGTAATTATATGTCGGATATTTGAGGACGGAAACACTGTGGAACTTTTAACAGGTGCCTCCCTTGACAGATGGAGTAAAGAAAAACTGGGTTTAATTTGTATGTGTTTGGAGAGCATCATGGGAGACCAGACAAGTATCCCTAATCGAATGATCCGAAAGGTCATACAGAGCATTGAGCAGCAGAAGCCCAACTGGATTGAACGTCAATTGTTGAAAGCAAGAAAACTGAGCACTGAATGGTAAGGTGATGTTTTTCTCTTACTGGATTTCATCAAATGCTTTCACAATAACAAAATCACCAATAAACAACAATACATTGTCAGATGGGCAGCAATAGTATTTTGCTAAATTCATGGGAGCTTTGATGAATAAAAAAAGATAAGTATCCCATTAAAAATTGGATTGTTGCACATTTCTTGTCTTCCTAAAATGTGAACCCCATTGACACACTGGAACATTATACTTGTTTAGTCACCGTCTTAAGGTTTCTGATTAAAAGGGTGGTAGTTAACCCAGGAGAATTTAGTTTCACCCCTTGTCAGTGTGCAAACAGGTATCTAGTGGATAGCCTGGAGCATTTTGCAAATGGATTGGGCATGGAGATTAAATTAAGAAGGAATTAATGGATATAAAAGGCTTTTTATTGCTTTCTGTGTACCTGATTATCAAAAAGGTACACATTTTTCATCTGGTAATGTAAGAATCCCAGAGGGCAACTAGGGCATATCACACTCCAGCTATAAACACACCCAGCTGTTTCTGTATGAAAATGTCAGCCTTCTCATGGGTTTGTCACTGAGAGCTAAGTGATTTGTGATACTGCAAAGATGTTTAAGGGTCCCTGATGAATTTAAATATGTACATAGAGTCCTCCTGTCTTTAAATTAGTCTTCAGGTATAGAATTGCATGGTATTGATAAAGGAATTCCGGCTCACATGGTCTATAGATCACTGTCAGCCCATTTTAAAAACACCCACACACACTGTC
>NC_045437.1:91259061-91294520 GCF_002776525.5 Piliocolobus tephrosceles | reverse complement strand
CCCGTCTCGGCCTCCCAAAGTGCTGGGATTACAGGCTTGAGCCACCGCGCCCGGCCCCTCATTCTTTAAAAACATATTCATGTTGCTAGTAGATACTAATATAACTTTCTGCCCAAAATGACGAAAAGTCACTTGATATATGGTTACTCTTACTAGTACATGGTAATGATAAAGAGATCAGGCTTTGGAATCAGATGGGCAAGTACAAATCCCTTGTAAATGGGTCATCTTGTGCAAGTTATTGAATCTCTCAAAGCCTCAGTTTCAATGATGATACCACACTGACAGAATTGTTTTGAAAAATTAAATAACATTCATGGAGTTCTTAGCATCAAGCTTGGAACTGATAGGCATTTACTATGTATAAACTCTATTAAAATACATTGCATTCACTGGTTAGTATTAAGGTAATTAATAATGTTTACTTGTCTATGTTAATCTATAAGACTTTATGTTAATCCAAACGGGGAAAAGTAGGTAATCATGATTTTCCTGGTCTCATCATACTGACCTCTAGAAATGTACTTCTGGAGTGTCCCATGGGTAGGAATTATAATAGCATTCAGGCAAATGCTTAGTAACATTGACAGTGACCGTCTTAATCTTTCTGTTTGCATTCAATACTAATTTACAGTCTTTAATCCAATGACTAAAACATTAAGGCCTGATGTCATTATCCATGGCAGTGGTTATAAAGGGGAGAAGAAAAACAAGAGTAAAAAGTATATCAGATTATAGTGACAAAGTTAAATTTACGATACTGCTGATTTAGTAGCCCCTATATCAAATAAGATCCATTTAAAGCAATGTCTAGGTAATATATGTAGGGGTACATACAAGAATCTATAAACTAAATTTTTTCCTTAAAAGCTGACTTCAATTTAAGTTTTATAAACAGCCCCAACACATCTGGTATCTCCTATAGTGGGAGTTGCCTAGCTAATATTTTGCTGATTAACAATGAGCCGAAAGATTATTTACCTCTCATACAACATGCATAAAAAATGAAGAATTGCTGACTTAAAAAATGCAGTACAGCCCTCGAAGTTTCTGAGTAATTATGTAATTAGCACAATACATCTTTCTCAATTTCTCAAATGATATCAATATACAAAGTGCAGTTTTAAAGTTATGTATTGCATTTATTTGAAAAAGAGTTAAATTTGACTTAACTCACTTTAGATAACAACCTCTTACAGAGTTTGGGCAGTATCAGAGTGTTTCTTGGCTGGGTGCGGTGGCTCACACCTGTAATCCCAGCACTTTGGGAGGCTAAGGCAGGCGGATCACCTGAGGTCAGGAGTTTGAGACCAGCCTGACCAATATGATGAAACCCCCATCTCTACAAAAAATACAAAAAAAAAAAAAAAAAAAAAAAAAGGTAGCTGGGCATGGTGGCAGGCACCTGTAATCCCAGCAACTTGGGAGGCTGAGACAGGAGAATTGCTTGAACCCGGGAGGCGGAGGTTGCAGTGAGCCGATTTCGTGCCTTTGCACTCCAGCCTGGGCAATAAAAGTGAAACTCTGTCGGAAAAAAAAAAGTACTTCTTCTTGACTTTGATTTCAAATTGATTATCTGTTATACAAGTGCACTTCCACTTGTGGAAATACTAATTTCCACAAGTGAGAAATTAGTATTTCTCACTAATTGGTGGTCATTTTACTCATAGATATACACTGTGAGGAAAAATGTATTTCAAACATGATGTCTGTATTAGGTAGAGGGTTGCCTTGGTCCTACCGTAATTTTAAAAAAATATATGAATATGTAAGCATTTAAACTAAAATGGTTCTTCTGTTAAGATCAATTAAATCTTAATTACTTATGAAGATTATCTGAAACTATATGATACCATTTAGCTAGATTCCTTTGACTTGCATCCAGATTTAACTTTGATTTTATGGAAATGATGAAAATAACTGCAGTGGAAAAGGTGGCAGCTGTAAGTGTTGCCTGTCTTGCATACTGCCTGAAAGCATTACTATTCATTAGAATAACCTTCACTTTGTAGTAACACTCAAGCTGTAAACAGTCAACTTAGATTCTGGAGAACACACAGCACAAAAAGTAAAGAAATGTCTGTCTTTGCAAAGTAATTTGTCGAGTTGAAGATTATTGTTTTTCATCATGGTGACCCTGACTTGGCTGGCTGGGTGCATATACAGATTAAGATTAATGCAGTTATTCCTTGGCTAAGGTCTGCCTCTTTCAGGGCACATTCTCCCTAATGACATGATTGATAGGCAGTCCCAAATCCGGAGAGGAACTCATTAATCATAGCATTGACTGAATCCAATCATTTGCTTCACCTGCACAGTGATGGACAGGAAAGGATACAATTCAGGAGCTGACACTGAGATACTCCTTTGTCAGAGGGCCTCAACTTTTTCAATGTCAGCCTCTACAAAACCTGACAAGAAATTTTTTTTTGCAACCTGTATGCAGTTTCAAAAACATACCTGCAAACTTATTTTATTGTAAAAAGATCTTTTAAAAAAAACAATTTACTCTAGCTAATGAATATCTCTAAGTCAAAGTAGGATTTTCTTTATTTTTTAGCAAGGCTATATGATCTTAAAGTTCCTCCCGTTTTTGAGAAGGATGTTTTGAAGCTACATGTGGAAGCAATATCAAAGTTAATGTCCAGCAGCTGGGTGTCATTTGGTTCCGTCTTCAGGTCAGCGGCACTGACTCTTAGCAGAACTAATTTTATAATCAGGGCAAAATCTCAGTAATGAACTGCAGTATACAGCTGATTACAACACAGTAAATTTTATTTAGTCTTGGAAACAGTGGAAAACCTTGAGTTTTAAGAATATTTACATTGCAAAGTGTAGCATGATCCCAATAACAACAAGAAAATTTGTGTGGAATATATGTGTACATTGAATATCATAATTTTTTGCACTGGTATAGTTTGAAATGTTTAAATTCTTTTTGTCATCCATTATTACCATGTAAATAATGTTCAAAATCAACAATATGTATATAGATCCTTCTAAAAGAAATGTTTTAAAACTATATCTTGCACATTCCTGGTGTGGTGATAGTAGACTCTTTTTCTGGAAGAATAATCAGGATAGTGACTTTGGCTAAGTATCTGTTACAGAAAGAAACAGGAGTGGGGCACATATTTTTAAAAGGCAACAAGTGTCAAAGGCCAATTTAAAATACCCACTGGTAAGCACACAGCCTATATTTAGCATAATAGGCTCCCCCTTTTGACACTTTAATTAGTCTTCAATGTGTTCTACAACAGGTGTAAAGAGGACTCTACAAAAGACAAAATACCAAAGCTATTTCAGGCATCAAAGATACTTTTTATCCACAAAGAGAAAATACAAATTATTTCTTACATGTTGTTAAAAAGAAATGTTTTGTTTTCATCTCATGATTATAGCAATTCCAACAATTGCAGTAATGGGAAAATGTTTTATAGATAGGAGTAAAAATGCAGTAAAGATATGTTTTAGAAGAAACGATTCAATTTTTAAAAATGCTTTCAGGTGCTTAATTCTAAGGTGCTGTTTATACGAGCAGCAGCGGTTTGGGAAGGCTTACGTATTTCAGCGAAGTCTTTATGGATGCTTTGAATCTGAGATTTACATCAACTCTCCACACTCCATCTCCATGATTACTCTCCATCTTTACAATTCTTCACTACTGATATGTATGTACTTTCTTTGTATTTAGTGCATTTATGACAATAGAGAAAAGCACGGCCTTACAAGAAGGAGATATTGCTCTTGAACTGACTGAGCAGAAAATAAACACGATGGTCCTGGATCTCTGCCACAAACCAGGTGGCAGCGAGTACCTGAGGCAAATTTATCACATCATGCAGCTCAATGAGGTAGGGAAACGGCCTTTTTACCGAGCAATTAGGTGTGTACTGGCCTGAGGCAGCGTCTGCTGGCAGCTAAGGGTTAGTCAAGGAGGTGATAATACTTCTTAAAGTCAATACCAAACTCAATATTGCATTATTAATAGAATCTATTCAGCCCCGGCTGTTCTGCATTTGTACAGAAAAAGCTTCACTGAAACAATGTAGATTTTATTTATATGGTTTAAACAATAACACGGCTCATAAACTCAGTTCAGTTTCTGAATTGTAGAGACTAGAGGTGTAGTTTGGGAATTGTGTGTTTGTGACTGTTAGACTGATGTTAAAATCTGGTATTTGTACAATGAATTTTCAGAAGAGAGACTTAGCTCTTTTCCTGCAGATATCATGCTTGTGTTAGTGAAGTTGGAGATTTCTTATTTAATCAAAAAACTTAAGAATATTGAACCATATTCAGGAGCAACCAGATGAACCGAGGAAAATTCATTAATACACAGACGCTGGTTGAACCAATGTTATGCCTTTCTATCCCCTTGCCCTCTGACTTTGCATGTTTTTGGCTGTTTTAGTGAAAATGTAAATAGCACGTTATCTCAGCTATTGAAACAAAGTTCTCTAACTTAATCAGGTTTTGATTTTGATCATATGTATCTGAATTAGATTGTGGCATCTAATTGTGTTTATATTTGCAAATACATGAATGTAATTTTTGGAATAGTAAAAATTGTATAAAGTGAATATATAGTATTTTAGTTTTATCTATATAACGTAGGCCTTTATAACCATACATTTTCAAGGAATAAATTAAATTCGACAATAGCATGTTACAACTTGATTATATAAATGTTTTGCCCACCATTAGCTATCTGAAAGTTACTTCAAGTATACCTTGTTTCCTGGATTTCATAGACCTAATCAAACAGTCAATAAACAGGTGATATAACAATGACCTCAGAAGGATGTAAGAAATTTGTAGCTATGAGATATGACCCTGTCCTTAAGGCACCAGAGCTCAGTTTGTAATTGTAACAAAGTAACACAACCTATTCACTCTTGTCAGTGATCCCTCATAGCTTGCTTACGGTTTCTATCTGGGAAACTCAGGAACCCCTCACCTTGGCAAACTGAAAGACCTCTATTGCAAAGTGATGCTCCTCATTGGGTATGTCCACCCGACCATTCTGACTGGCCAAAGTAATTGTAGCGACTACTGAGGAACAGATGTTGCAGTGTGGTTACCCCCATATCCTTAGTTAAACAGTGTTACAATAGCTCTGAGGATGGTAAAGCTGGTCTGAATTGCCAAACTGATAGAATTGTCCTATTTTTAAAAGGTACATAATATTAAAAAGCTCAACAATCACCAATAAGCGAGATCATCCAAAATTGAATTGGCTATTTATTGGCCATCAGTTATCTAGTTATACTCTGGAAAGCCAAAGGTTGTACTTCCCTTAGAGCTCCTATAACTCTGAGATAGTGGTTCTGAACAGGACACCATGAGATTACACTGGGGTACCACCACATTTTGCTCAGTGTTATGATTTCTCTTGTTACAACTGAGTATATTTACTGTTATAGTAATGTCTATCAGATGGGATATAGAGCTAAGTATTTGGTGGTTTACTGGGCTGAATGAAACACGGCACTGCAAGGTAAGAGGCATAATGCTAGGTGAGGCTAGAAGCAAAGAGAGACCTTTGCCTTGTAACTATTACAAAAACACAGGCAATAAGCCCAAATAACACAAGCATGACTAGGTGACTGGTATAGTATTTATGACTGCTTTTCCACTGCGAGGTACTGCTATGCTGTAAGTGACATTGCACTGTGATGTTTGCTCATTTCATGAGTAGTGTTATGAGTCTTTAGCACTTTCAAATGTGCTGCTAAATATTTCTCAATAATGTAATATAAATAGTGAAGCATTTATGGGTACAGGCCTAGGTGAGGGGAAGATTGGGTGTGCCATTCATAGAGATGAAGAAGTTATCAGGGAAAATGGGGTTAAAGATGCTTTGTCTTTGAGATAAAGATAAGATGTCCAAGCAAAAATGTCTCATTACAGTTAAGGCCCTGACCATGATGTTGTGCCATACTCCTATCGACTCCAATGGGGATGGTACCAGGTTCAAGAGGCTGAAGAGACCCAGAGCTGGCCCACAAGACATGGGGTTTAATTGGGAGCTTACGTACAGGGAAGAGAGGCCAGTGGTAGTGGGCTGGGCAGGAAAACCACAGCCACTTGCAAGAGGCATGCAGTTTATACAACATTTTCATTTAGCACCGTCTACCTAGCAACCTCTACCTGACAACCTTCATTTAACCCAAAACAAAGGGCCTCAGTCCCCTGTATGGCTGTAGTACTGTGGGATGGGCCAGGGGCTTAGAGGTTCCTCATAGATAAAGAATGGATCTCAGGTTGGCCCCTCCCAGATTCCTTAGCTTAGAACTCTGAAAACACATTCAAGTGCATCTGCCATACAGGGTCATTCTCAGGGTGTCATCAAGTAATCACTGTCAGGTGCATCTACCATACACATGGGCACAAATGAGACCAGACATGCATACAGATTTGGTCTATATGAGTGTGGTAGTTGAGGTCATCAGACTGACAGAGCTCTTCAGTGAAGAGAAATGGAGAAATGGTGAATAGAGGAATAAGCTTTGACATAAACGCACAGGGAAGGTGTTCAAGAAAGAATGGAAATCTAAAGATATGGCCCAATTAGTGGTAAATCTGATTAAAGCAGGGTCACAGTTAAAGAATCTGAGGTTTTTAAGAAGGGTTAGTGGTGACTGTCAGGGCAGTACCTAGAAAGATCAACAAAGGAGAAAACTCCATTTTTTTCACAATTTGCCACAGAACAGTTTCTCTTTTTCGAATAGTGGAAACAGTCAAAATGTAGTTACATAAGGTGAAATCAGTTAAGACAGATATTGTTGTTAGCCAAAACAAAGCATTTTTGTCAATGAAGAAAGTATTCCTTTTAAAAATTTTATTTGCGTAAATCATAATGGAGAAAAGTTTTGTTTCTGTTCAATAATCTAAATCTAGGCATAAAACTATTTTCTGATGGCTTTATCATTAACAATATTTAGTAAGAGTCCATGCGTGACCCTCTATCAGACACTAAAGAATTAATCTTTCTACAAATATATGCTCTACAAGAGGGGTCCCCAACCCCTGGTCCACAGACCTCTACCAGTCCGTAGCCTGTTAGGAACTGGGCTGTACAGCAGGAGGTGAGTGGCGGGACAGTGAGCGTTACCACCTGAGCTCCGCCTATGGCCATAGCAGCAGCAGCATTAGATTCTCATAGGAGCATGAACCCTATTGTGCACTGCGTATTTGAGGGATTTAGGTTGTGTGTTCCTTATGAGAACCTAATGCCTGATGATCTGAGGTGGAACAGTTTCATCCCAAAACCATATTCACCCCCCTCCCCGGTCCATGTCCATGGAAAAATTGTCTTCCACGAAACTGGTCCCTGGTGCCGAAAAGACTGGGGACTGCTGCTCTATAACAAGTAAGTTCAAGAAATGACTATGATTGTTAACTTCAGCAGTGGTTTCTTTCAATTTTTAGGGTTTATAATCTAAAATTTGCCTCTCATGATAAACACAGTGGGCATTCCTAAAGTTATAGAGGCACAGAAAAAAGCACAGTGAACTGAGGCCAGAAATGTGACTCCTCACCACAGCTGTACCTCTCACCACTGTGTGATCTCAGGATTGTCCCCTGACCTTTCAGTGCCAACCACTGAGTGTGGCATTGGGCTAGAGATTCCCTGTGCCTATGGATCTCCAGGGAATTCTTCTTTTTTTTTGAGACGGAGACTTTCTGTCGCCCAGGCTGGAGTGCAGTGGTGTGATCTCTACCTCTGGGTTCAAGTGATTCTCTTGCCTCAGCCTCCTGAGTAGCTGGGATTACAGGTGCCCGCCACCACACTCAGCTAATTTTTGTATTTTTATTAGAGATGGGGTTTCACCATATTGGCCAGGCTGGTCTGGAACTCCCAACCTCAGGTGATCTGCCCACCTCGGTCTCCCAAAGTGCTGGGATTACAGGTGTGAATCACTGCATCTAGCCAAGAATGCTCATTAACAGGCAAGTTCTGATTCAATAGGGTCCAAGAGTCTGCTTTTCTAACAAGCTCCCAGGTGAGGCTTAACTCAGCTGATCCAGTGCCCCAGACTTTGAGTAGTACAGGTTTTCTAAATGATGTCTGAATACCTTTTTGGCTCTAACATTCTGAACTTCATCCTAACTCTAACCTCGAAGAAAAAAAATTACCTTGTGACACATGAAACATCACAAGAACATTTATATTTTTAAAAATCTATTAGATGACTTATTAATAGTGAGCATTTATTAGTTGATGGGGACTTTTAGTCATTTTAATTTGTCATCTTCCAGAAAAAGTTCCATAAAATACATTAGGATTGTTCAACTTATTTATTATACCTAAAATTAGGTATAATGTTGTAGATTGGCTTTTTTTGCCCAGGCCTGCACTGGCAGTTGGGGGCTTATGATGACATATTTTGAGTTTCTCTCAAACCTTGATATTTTTCACTCCATGGGATGGAAATAGAGTTTAGGAGCTTGCATTATAATTAATTCCGTGTTGAATGAGACTGCTTGCAGTAAAATATCAGAGTACTCAATGCTCTGCTGAGCCTGGAGTAGTTAACAACTACACTTAATGAATGGATGAGCAACCTTGTACTGTGAATAATCATACAGCTGAGTTAAGTGTTGGTAACCAGACACGTTAATATGTGAACCGGTGGCAAGACAATGCCTGTTAAAAAGGTCTGATACATCAAATATATATTCATTATATAAGAGTTTGGTCAATGGTTTCCTAATCTATACTACATATTAGGTAAACCTGTTTGTGATGGGTTTATTGCAATGCTGATTGGTACTCCACTGTGTATCTTCTGAAAATTTATTCTTCCCTAAGGCAAGTAATACACTGTAATCTAGCAAATGTGCTGAAAGGATAAATTTGGATATTGATCAGTTTATTTTTACAGAGACTCTCTGCTTCTCACCGTCACAACTTGTAATTTCTTTTCTTTGAAGGAGTATTTAAAAGAACAGCTGTTTTCTATGAATAGTTCAGAGGAAAAGCCATTACCCATTCGACCTTTAAAGGCGACCTTGAGGAGTATAGAAGATCAGCCTTCTGCCTTTAACCCTTTCCATGTGTATAAGGCGTTTAGTGAAAACATGCTAGATCAGGTATGTGGAAATTAAATGGTAAATTTAATTTAAATGTGTGGTTTCTTTACCCAAGTAAGAAAATTGCTTTGTGTTTGAATATTTACTCATAAGCTTTTTTTTGCTAGGAAGCAAAAGGCCTTGTTCTTACTTACATGGTCTGTACAAATTGACTTTTAAAAGTTATTTAACCTTTTTTCTATTTGTCAAACTGATTCATATGTTTGGTCTGTAGAACTTAACTTTTGGCTGATCAGTTTGCCATGGGCAGAGGGAATATCTGTTAGGCTGTGTCTACAGAGGGCTGAAGAACCAGGCATTTTGTAACATTCCTTTCCTCCCTTATCACCCCCATCCCCCAAAACACACACTTACAAAATACCTTGCAACCTTTATGAATGTATCAGACAAATTAGAAAATAGTTAAAATTAATTATAAATAGAGCACTGAGCTCCTACTTTAAGTGGTATGGGGTAAATTTGCTTTTTATAACCATAGACACATTCCCAAATTTAAAACGAATTTGTTAATGATCTTAAAGCCAGGCTATTTGGAATAAAGTCAATATGATAAACACCACACATTTTTAAATGTCAGATTATGCCATTATCTAAGCTGCATGTTTCAGTAGTTACACTGAAAAGATATCTTTCTGCCGAAGTATTTGAAATCTAAAGTTGCTTTTGCTTTGTTCATTCTTCTGGTGGCTTTTCCCAGAAACCTCTTGACAGACAATTTGAACTAACAGGGCAGAAGAGAAGGATTGCTTGACCTAGAGCTCTGATGAAAATAAGAATTAAAACAATGACCTAATTCAGCATGCAGATAATATTTTTACCATGACTGTTACAGCTCTAGTCTACACTCATCAATACTGTAGTAGAGTAAGACCTTCAAATGCTGACAACCCAGGGCAGAATTCTGCTGCTCTATGATAGGATTGTAGTGCTCAATTAATCAGCAGGTGACAGGGGATAGCTCTTGTTGGATTTTAAACATCAGTCTGGACTCTTGTTTTCAAAACTATTTCATTCTAAGGAGCATAAGCATTTATAATACTTTAAATATACTAAGTTTGAGTTTATTGGCTGCTTTTCTGTGTTGTGCATTAGATTGCTCCAAACCATAAATAATCATTATAGCCATTAAATTTTCCCTACTTCATTTAAATAAATGGCATATTTTATTGAGTTCTGAATTATGAGATTATTTTTCACAGTAATTTTTCTCCATAGTCTGTTGCAAAATTTCTATTAATGAGAAGAATCATTTATATAATTTACACTTCAGATCCTCATCATCTTCCCTTTAAAGCATTTTCTTAACCAAAAAGATAACACTAATATCATACTCTAATTAAGCTGTATCTTATAATTTGATTCTTAGCACTTCCAAGTTTGTTTTTTAATCAAACTTTTGGTTGCTGAAAAGAAAATCAAACTATAAATTGATATGATGTCTGAAAAAGTTCCCAATTATTTTTCTTTGCTTTTCAAACAGTCTCCTTCTCAGAGAAACTTGTTGGGCAAATGCCATGAACACTTGGAAGAATAACGACTCAAGAAATTGATTTATATTTTTATAAATAATGACTACATCCCCAAATGGATTTATAAATTAATTGCTATCTTATTGGAATAAAAACCTTCTTCTGTGGACATGATTGATGTTATCTGTCTAAGTCGTTGTTCTGGACCCCCCTCCTTCTTAGTTAGTCTATCACAGCTGGAGCTTTAATTTACTGATCATATTAACACTGATTAATAACTAACAATAGTGTCTTCTCATTTATCAACAGTCAGCCACCACAAAATGGAAGTGGAATTGGGCAAAGTTGCTGCCAAATTATCTGGGACTGGATAAGATGACCTTCAGTGTGCTGCTCAAAAACAGGTAATAAAATTGGGGATCTTGGGGGTCTAGTTGAGGGACAAGGTTGTGTGTGTGTATGTGTGTGTGCATACACATACACAGACATTACTAGTGTACTTTTGGGAAAAGTGAAAACATTTTATCAGCAGGGGAATCTCTTTTATTTTCTTCCTTTCCAGCCTCCCATCTTTTAAAAATATGACTAATGATAGGAGTATACTCTCTAAATACCGTTCTCTATAGTGAAAATTTGTAAAAGGCGGTAACATTAATTTCAGAGATGAAATTAGTGGATTTTAGTCTGAATTTTAAATATTTTTGACTGTGTATATTTAATAGTTCACTATTGTAAAGACCAAAAGTTATTGACTTGAAAGTCATTATAATACTACACCTTTGTTTACAACAACTTAATGAATGCATATAAAATGCCAAGCCAAATCAACTGATCAGGAAAACATGGGAGTAAAACTGTCATGATTGAATTTTTCACTTTTCAGCCAGTTATGTTGGCACCGTCTTAATATAGTCACAGTAGCATATTATTTTATACAAAGATACACACACACATACACACACACACAGACACCAGTATAATCCAATGAAATGATAATGTGATTTCAGCCTAGGAAACAACATGTAATTTATTTAGCACAAAAGTATGAACATTTTGTTTTGGATCAATTAACATGGTTTTTAAAAAATACTTAAAAGTTTCAGTAAAAACTATAAGGTGTAAACTTTAAAAATTTGGATTTTTAACCAAGTATAATACATTTTGAAATAAGATATATTTTATGATATTCCTTTTATTGTTTGAGTCATCTGTGTGCTTATAGCTAAGTTTGAGACTTATCGTCTATATGATCTTTGTGACATAGTATGTATTTCCATGTCTTTTTGCAAAAATATTGAGTATCTTTTTTTTTGAAAGAAAATAATGACAATAACCTAGTAGAATTGTCAAATCATTCTTGAGAAATCTGGATGAATATAAGAAAATATCCTAAGAGAGAGATTACAGTATTTCCCAGAAGGAAGTTATAGAGGCAGCTTTACTGCCAATAAAAGCTATAGCTTAGATGTGAGGTCGCAATGGTATTTATAATATTTTACCACTGAATTAAGCTCACCCACCCATTATAGACAAAGTTCAACAACACAGAAGCTTACTGATCAAGGTCAGAGCCTTTCCCCAGCAAGCTTACCACCTGGCTGGCAGCAGTCCAGATGTACCCAATTCCTTTTTTTTTTTTTTTTTTTTTTTTTTTCCTTGGCGGGGCTCTCCCTCTTTCCCCGGCTGGGGGGCAGTGGCCAGATCTCAGCTCACTGGAAGCTCCACCTCCTGAGTTTACCCCATTCTCCTGCCTCAGCCTCCCAAGTAGCTGGGACTATAGGCGCCCGCCACCTCACCCGGCTAGTTTTTTTTTTGTTGTTGTTGTTGTATTTTTTAGTAGAGACAGATGTACCCTATTCTTACACAAGTCCCCAGAGGTTCACCTGTACTGTCCCAGAGATATCTGGAGAGGTGAGAGGAGGGGTTGGTGGAGGAGAGGCCAGATCCTCTGTTGAATCTATAGTGACATGATGTTTATACAATATTAAATGTCTGTCTGGAAACAAACTAGGAAAGATAAGTAATTATTTTTCTATTTGGAAAGTTTTGAGTTTATGTAGATTAACTGTATTATATTTTACTAAATTTATTTTCAGTCATGAATTGCTGCTTCCAATCCACTAAATGGTCCTCTAGGGACAACACATCCTTCAAAACTTACTGCGTTTGCTTTTTATAATATTCACCTCTAAGTGAATTTGTGTTTTACGCAGAATTGCATATTTTTGTTTTTGTCTAAGGACTTTGGATTACTAGCTATTAAAGTGTATTTTCTTGAGATCTGTGCAGGAGTGGGTGGGAGAAAAGAACTCGTACAAATTTAGCCAGAAATAACAGGTCAAAACAGTTCTGTTGGAAAAGGGTCATGAATTTTTAATAGAAACAGCTAGAATCTCATCTTAATAAGAACCTTAGATTTTTAAAGAACGGTATGAAAATCATTCTACTGCAAAGGTACCACACACAAGCTATGATGAACCTAACTGATCCACCTTAGAAGGATTAAAGACACCTGAGGGTTTTCAATCTTTTCTATCACTCTCCCATTTATTTTAAGAATATTATTTATGAGTTTTGTTTAATATTGAACCGGTAAGGAAATTGTTAGTTTCTCAATGACACCCTCTTGTCTCTCTTGTTTAAACTTATCTGAAAATGCTGATTTTTTTAAGAGTACATTTAATTGTTGACAACATGGTTATCTGAAAGATACATTCTTGAAAATTAGAACATAGAACTTTGAGCTTTTAAAATGAGTTATATATGCTATCCAACACCTGCAAACTATGGTATTTGGGGTTAGGTGTAACCAAAGGAAAGAATTCAGAGCAGTTCAGCTGAATATGCTAAGTTTTTTCCTCCCAAATTCACCGATTAAATGAGTCACTTGTTCTCTTTTTGCTCCTTTCATTGGTAATATATTTGTATTAGTCTACCTCTATACTATGTTCTAGTGTATGTATGGGACTGTGAATGATGTCTGAGGACATAATACTACAAAGAAAAGTGAACTGAAATATACAAGTATGAAAAAAGTTGAAGAGAAGGGAAAAGAATCCTTTCTATTCACCTTAAATTCATTTGTGCCTTGTCTTCAACATTCATATAATAAGCAGGCCATCTGTGGAATTAGTCTCCCCATAGGCCTAGAGTGCACCAGACCTCCCTCAGCCCCTAAATAAGATGGAGACTGGAAAGCAGGATTCCTGGGTTCTCAGGCACTTACCTTTGACTTTAGATTTCCTTATCTTTAAAATAAAATAATAATAATTGTAAAGCTGCTTCATGGAGATTGTTGACACGGTCAAAAGTGCTAAAGTATTTGGAAGTGTTTTTGAAAGCTGATAACACAATGCAGTCATCCCTCAGTATTCATTAGGGATTGGTCCCAAGACCCCCTCAGATACTAAATTCTGCAGATGCCAAGTCCCTGATATAAAATGCTGTCATATTTGTAAATAACCTATGCATATCTGCCCATGTACTTTAAATCATCTCTAGATTACTTTCAATACCTAATGCAGTTCTCACATATCACTGCATTTGTGTGGATTCAATGTAATACTCAGCATGCAACAAATTCAAGTTTTGCTCTTTGGAACCCAGTGGAACTTTTTTCCCCAAATATTTTCTATCTGAGGTTGACTGAATTCATGGATGCAAACCCCACAGACACAGAGGCACCACTGTACATATTCAAAAAAGTAGTAACACAGCAGTGGTTTTGGTGTCTAGTCAGGTAAGGAAACTATAAAGTTCATTAAGGATTAGTAGGAAGTTGTAAGATCGAACACTCAGAACACCCAGGTTATGTGGACTCCAGGCCTAAACCAATAGTGAGGATCAGAAAAAGTATCAGATCAGAAACCAGGAAACAGGCCCACAGGTCTGGAAGACAAACAGAAAATGAGTGAGAAAGAAGGTCAAAAAGCCAAGTGAACCACTCAGGTAATAAAGACCCAGGAGATAAAGACTTCAGGGGCAGCTCAGACACATGAAAGAGGAGATCTGTGGGGCCACAACAATGTCTATATCTGAGTCAGTTCTGGCCTTTGTTCCACAGGCTGGTTCTGGGCTGACTCCAAAGGCTGAACAAATCTTGGAGCAGCTGCCTGAGTCCTTGGCAAAAATGTGTTCTTCACTCACTGTCTGGCCTCATCTCAAAACATCTTCCGACTCATGATGCTCTAAATAGAATTCTTTCTTTAAGTTCTTTGGATTCTCTAAACGCTTTCCCGCTTCAGGGTCTTGGTACTTGCAGTTCCCTCAGCTCTTCACATGGCTGGTGCCATCTTGTCCATCTGAGACAAATGTTACCTCCTGAGGAGACTTTTCTATTTCAACCATCTAAAGGGACCCTCCAGGCTACCCTAGCATTCTACTCTACTGTGTTTTCTTGAGTTATTGTTAACTGAAATATTTGTTTCTGTTTATTTATTGTCTTTTAATTTTACCCTCTGTGGTAGAATGTAAACTCCATAAGAATAGCACCTTGTTTGCCTTATCGTGGTGGTGTCTTCAGTACCTATAACAGCCCTTGGGCACACAGCAGGCTCTAAGTAATGTGTGTTGAATTAATTAATAAACAAATGAAGAATAAGAATGCAGAGAAAAAGCTCCTGACAGGTGACCACAGGGTAGGTATTCTTATATGATGTTTGATTAATAAACATGTAGGTATTATAAGAATATTTGCTGGAAAATCTGAAGTAAAAAAGTATCTGTATGCATATTCATTCTCTTCATTTTCCAAATTTGGGTGAAAGTCAGGTTATTTAAGCTCCGTATGTTTAAAATGTCTGTTGTAATAGCCACAAAAAGAATAAAATATTGGCGGGGCACTGAGGTTCACACCTGTAATCCCAGCACTTTGGGAGGCCGAGGTGGGCGGATCACGAGGGCAGGAGATCCAGACCATCCTGGCTAATACGGTGAAACCCTGTCTTTACTAAACATACAAGAAATTAGCTGAGCGTGGTGACGGGCATCATAGTCCCAGCTACTCGGAAGGCTGAGGCAGGAGAATGGCGTGAGCCTGGGAGGCGGAGCTTGCAGTGAGCCCAGATGGCGCCACTGCACTCCAGCCTGGGCGACAGCACGAGATTCCGTCTTAAAAAAAAAACAATAATAAATAAAAGAATAAAATACCTAAGAATACAGCTAACCAGGAAGGTGAAACATCTCTACAACAAGAATTACAATACAAAGTACTGCTCAAAGAAATCAGAGATGAAAAAAAGCAAATGGAAATATTCCATGCTCATAGATAGGAATAATCAATATTGTTAAAATGGCCATACTGCCCAAAGTAATTTACACATTCAATACTATTCCTATCAAACTGCCAATAACGTTCTTCACAGAATTAGTTATTTTAAAATTAATGTGGAACCAAAAAAGAGCCCGAATAGCAAAGGCAATCCTAAGCAAAAAGAACAAAGCTGGAAGTATCATGTTATCTGACTTCAAGTTATACTACAAGGTTACTGTAACCAAAACAGCATGATATGGTACAAAAACAGACCCACAGACCAATGGAACAGAATAGTGAGCCTAGGAATAATGCCACAGAGCTACAACCATCTAATCTTCAAAGTTCTCAAAAACAAACAATGGGTAAAGAATTCCCTATTCAATAATGGTGCTAACAGGCAAGCCATATGCGAAAGATTGAAACTAGACTCCTTCTTTAGACCATATACAAAAATCAATTCAAGATTAATTAAAGACTTGAATGTAAAACCTAAAACTACAAAAATCCTGGAAAATAACCTAGGAAATACCATCCAGGACCTAGGCCTTGGCAAAGATTTCACGATGAAGATGCAAAAGCAATTGAAACAAAAACAAAAATGACAAATGGGATCTAATTAAACAAAAGAGCTTCTGCACAGCAAAAGAAACTATCATCAGAGTAAACAGACAACCTACAGAATGGGAGAAAATACTTGCAAACTATGCATCCAACAAAGGTCTAATATCCACCATCTATAAGGAACTTAAATCAACAAGCAAAAAGCAAACAACCCCGTTAAAAAGTGGGCAAAGGACATAAACAGACACTTTTCAAAGACATACACATGATCAACAAACATATGAAAACAAGCTCAATATCACTAAATATTAGAGAAATGCAAATCAAAGCCACATTGAGATAGCATCTCACACCAGTCAGAATGAGTATTAATAAAAAGTCAAAAAATAATGTGCTGGCAAGATTATGAAGAAAAGGGAATGCTTATACACTGCTGGTGGGCAAATAAATTAGTTCAGCCCTTGTGGAAAGCAGTGTAGCAATTTCTCAAAGAACTTAAAACAGAATTATCATTCAGTTCAGCAATCCCATTACTGGGTTTATACCCAAAGGAATAGAAATCATTCTATAATAAAGACATATGCATATGTATCTTCATTGAAGCACTATTCACAATAGTTAAAGACCTGGAATCAACCTAAATGCCCATCAATGGTAGACTGTATAAAGAAAATGTGACATAAATACTCTACAGAATACTACATAGCCATAAAAAAGAATAAGATCATATCTTTTGCAGGGATGTGGATGGAGCTGGAGACCGTTATCCTAAGCAGACTAATGCAGGAACAGAAAACCAAATACTGCATGTTCTCACATATAAGTGGGAGCTAAACACTGAGAACACACAGACACAAAGACGAGATTAACAGACTCTGGGGCTTACTTGAGGGTAGGGAGTGGGGGGAGGGAGAAGATCAAAAAGCTACCTGTCAGGTGCTATGCTTATTACCTGGGTGATGAAATAATCTGTACACCAAACTCCTGTGACTCTCAATTTATCTATATGACAAACCTGCACATGTAACCCTGAACCTAAAATAAAAGTTAAATAAATAAATAAAATTCCCATTGTTATTATTGTTATGTAAATTTGGCTCAGATTAAAATAACAGAAAGCTGGTCTTTATTTTTAGTTAATTGATCCAATTCAAGTCATAACCTCATTAGTAACAAACTCTGTTTTATACTCCATGACTTATACATCTTTTGACATTTGGGTGACAGAGTTTGTGTTTGTTAAATGATACGAAAAATGCAAGTTGGAAACTTTAAGGTGGAGTTAGCTGATAACAGTATCCAATGAAGCCTTTGTAAATTAATTATGAGTGATTATTTTGAGGCATTTGAAGAAGTGTATAGTAGCTGAGACCTCAGAAAACAGATCCTGAATATATACTAATAATATATGTGTTTCCATTTAGAAAGTTTGCTATTGTGAAAAATAAAGACTCCCTAGAGTTTCAGAAAATCAACATATATATCAGTTCTACACCTTTACTTTTGATGCTATCTAAGAATAAGTACAGTGATTGTACATTGATCTTTTGAAATAATAAAGGTTCTTTTCATAGTTTCTTACTATTAGTTTTTTGCTTTTGTTCTCACCCACTTTAAAATAAATCCAGACTAGAGAATGAGATGGTGATTGCATTTGCAGGAGAGTGGACCGAAAGGAGCACTCCCTTCCCTTATTCATGGCGAAGCTCCAGATTGGCATTTTAATATTGTTTTCTTTGTCACTGGAACAAATTTATGTTGCTTCTTTTCTCTTTACCTTATTTATTCCAAACTAATTCCCAAGAACTGTGGTGTTGAAAATAATCTGTGAATACAGTGCAGTGCTGTGTTATTTTAACCATCTAAATATACTGCATATGAGTTTGGCTTTGAGTTGAGCAAACACAATTAAATATGATGGCAGGAACAGCAGAAGGGGTGGTGGAGGCAGATTTCTGGCTGTCACTTTGGGGCCTGTCCAGGTGGACAATAACCATACATCTGAGAGGAAACAGAGATTAGAAAACATGTTTTAAAAGAGGCATTGATCTGTGGAGTTGATTGTTTGCTTTTAATGATAATAATTATTAAAGTACCTTTACCCTATATCAGATTACAATGTGTGCCCTGTGGCGTGTAGAGAGCAGAAAATATTGTCTCTGGCCTCAAACTGCACACACTGCACTCTCAAATGACTGTTCTCAGGCAGTGCTACCATTAGCACAATGTTTATAGTTGCTCACAGCAGTAAATTCCTGCTGCAGCAGCACGCGGCCTGGTTATGGAGAAGTGGGTTTAAGAAAAAGGAGAAGTTGATTTTATGAGTGCACACCTCTTAGTCATTACATACGTACGCCATGCCATTCAAATTTGGTGGGTTTTTTCATGCTCCCATTCCCTAGAAAATTGTTTTCTTCCTTCCTCCACCAAAAGACCTCAGACTGAGTGACTCTCTTCCCATCTTCACTATATCTTCTCAAACAAGAGAAAGCTTTTCTCTTATCCTGAAATCTACAGCAGCATGGTTTTTTTGTTTGTTTGTTTGTTTGTTTGTTTTTTTTGCAGAGATTGTCTAACATGTATTTAAAATGTGTAAGTTTAACAATCTGATCCTCAGAATTTCTAGGGCTAAGCGAATTGGTACATGAACCAAACAAACTCATACATGTGTATTATTTCCTGATGGGTAACTTGTATGTCTGTTGCCCTTTATGGTATATAAAGCACTTTCACACTAATCTCCTTTGACTCTCACTACAACCATGTAACAAGAGACAGGTACTCTTGAGGTTGCAGAACATTAAATAACATGCCCAAGGTCACGGACATTACATGACAGCTCAAAAGAGCCCCAAGATGAAGGCTTCTGGTTTTGTATCTACTATAGTATCTGCTACTTTGTCTATTAATATATACCATTCTTCTGGTCAATTTTTTAATTAGCTGCATATTTACTGTAATAATACTGATGATAATGAAGATAGCAAACATACAGAGTGTTTGCCATATGGCTGGCATAATTTAAGTGATTTATATACACATATTTAACTGTAAATCCTTATAATAACCTTACCAAGTAGGCATCATATTATTACTTTCCTGATTAGGACACTAAGGCACAGAGGAACAGAGCTCCAAGTGATGGTGCTCAGATTTTGGCTCAAGGCCATGTTCTTAATCACTTCCCTCTAGGGCTTCTGCAGAGTTTTTATAATGCTTTGCTTACTTTCCTCATTCAACATTTTTGAACATCTATTAAATGAAAGGCATTTATTTAGAATAAAGTAACAATAATCTAGGGATATCCCAATATCCTTCAAAGGACCCCTAAGTGCTACTCTGCAAAATTTTTAATCCACTTTGAATTTTCACTGCGGTTGTCTCCCCCATTCAAGTTCCCAAATCCCTCCTGCTGATTTTCCACCATCTACCTTACCAGGAAGAGTAAAGCCATCTCATGTGAAACTCCCAACTTTCCTTCCTAAACCTCAATTTTGTTTTATCATCTCCAATCCTTTGCCTGTTATCTCTAGCCTTGGAGAAAGAGCCCTCTTCTAGTTAAAATTTGAGAAATTGACTATGGATTGGGCTAAAACATTTGGACATTAACCAGTAGACTTGAGGGAATCATCAGAGCCTTTAAGCCAAGGAGTGACAGAAACAGAGAGCTACTTTAGCACATTAATAACACCTAGAGTGGAGGGACAGAGGCAGGGTCAGCTTAGAGATTGTGGCTAGAGATTGAGGAAGAGATTATGCAACACAAATATAAAAGAAACTTCCAGGGAAGTTTAGGGACTCAGAAAAATCTATTTTTGGCCGTGGATGGTGGCTCATACTTGTAATCCCAGAGCTTTGGGAGGCCAAGGCGGGTGGATCACGAGGTCAGGAGATCGAGATCATCCTGGCTAACACGGTGAAACCCCGTCTCTACTAAAAATACAAAAAATTACCCGGGTGTAGTGGCACGTGCCTGTAGTCCCAGCTACTCGGGAGACTGAGGTAGGAGAATCACTTGAACCTGGGAGGCGGAGGTTGCAGTGAGCCAAGGTCGTGCCACTGCACTCCAGCCTGGGTGACACAGCGAGACGTTGTCTAAAGAAAGAAAGAAAGAAAGAAAGAAAATAAAAATCTATTTTTAACAATATTTCCTCTCTGGAGACAATGTGATTTGGATATTCTTAAGGTAGAAAGGTGCTATGCTTACCTTTTCTTCAGAGAATGTCAGTTCATATCCTCTAAGAAGCAGATGCCAAGATGGAATTCAGGTGCAAGAGGATTTTAGGAGAGAGATGTACATGAAGGATGAAAAGGAGAAAGTAGGAATAGGCAGGGAAGGCTTCAGACTGAACTCAACCTCAGACTGAGTTGCTGATCTGATACCTGTGAAAGGTGAGCGAGGAGGAGGATTGGGGAGGAAGAATCTCAGACAGTGGAGTTTTGACAAGATCAAGAGAGATGCCTGGAGCTAAAGTCACCCACTAGAAAAGTTCCATGCCTTGTAGGAATGGACTAGCACTAGTACCTACCCCTTGCTCAGACACTGGCTATAAACAGCTTGGTAGAAGCATGACCTCAGCACAAATACCATGATAGATACAGAGGAATGACAGCTGGGGCCATTAGTCAACTATGCTAACAAGAGAAGATTTGAGTGATACAGTTCTGTGGCTACCACAGCAAGGACAGAAAGAGTAAGTCTCTTACCTATGGGGAGATTATATGGATATGTGCTATATATGTTAACAGGAATAAAATATAAATAAAAGTATACATTACTTTAGTGAAGTAGAAAACAGGCAACCTAAATAAATATGTTAAATGCTATTGACAGAAATGCACAACAGGCAACATTTTGATGAAAGAAAGGTATAATAATTTTCTCAAAAGCAGCCATGGGAGAACTTTTGCTTGTCAAATTGAACCAAAATTGACTTTGTAATGAATTTTCCACTAGCTAATTATGCATTCACATACTGGCATTTTTGGGTTCTTGCACTGGATCAAAAACTATTTCAAAACTTGCTTATATTAGAGTACATTCTTTTTTTCAATGACTATTCCCCTGTCAGATACTGTTCAGACCCAAAAGCCTCTGTGATTTTTTTTTGCAAAAAGTTTTAGCATATTTTCCACCAGGAGTAGCTATCACAGGCCCATTGATTCAGTTTGATTGAAGATGAAGAGAGAATTGGCTTCTGTAAGGCATATTGATCACTATTGGATATCTTTACATACCTGCCGCCATGTAAAGAAGGATGTGTTTGCTTCACATTCCACCAAGATTGTAAGTTTCCTGGGGTTTCCACAGCCATGCTGAACTGTGAGTCAGTTAAACCTCTTTCCTTTATAAATTTTCTTTCCTTTATTAAAAAAAAAAAAAAAAAAAAAAAAGGTTTTCTCCTTTATAAAAAACCTCTTTCCTTTAGAAATACCCAGTCTTGGGTATTTCTTCATAGCAGCATGAGAAGGAACTAATACAGTAAATTGGTACCAAGGGAGGGGTGGGGCGCTGCTATAAGTGTACCCAAGAATGTGGAAGCGACTTTGGAACTTGGTAACAGGCAGACATTGGAACAGTTTAGAGGATTCAGGAGAAGACAGGAAAATGTGGAAGAGTTTGGAACTTCCTAGAGACTTGGAGGGCTCAGAAGACAGGAAGACGTGAGAAAGTTTTGAACTTCCTAGAAACTTGTTGAAAGGCTATGACCAAAATGCTAATAGTGATATGGACAATGAAGTGGAGGCTGAGGTGGTCTAAGATGGAGATGAGGAACTTGTTGAAAACTGGAGCAAACTGGACTCTTGCTATGTGTTAGCAAAGAGACTGGTGGCTTTTTCCCCTGCCCTAGAGATTTGTGGAACTTTGAACTTGAGACCAATGATTTAGGGTATCTGGCGGATAAAATTTCTAAGTGGCAAAGCGTTCAAACGGAGGCAGAACATAAAGGTTTGGAAAATTTCCAGACTGAAGATGCAATAGAAAAGAAAACCCCATGTTCTAGGGAGAAATTTAAGCCCGCTGCAGAAATTTGCATAAGTAACGAGGATCTGAATGTTAATCACCAAACAATGAAGAAAATGTATCCAAAGCATGTCAGAGACCTTCATGGCAGCTCCTCCCATTACGAGCCTGGAACCTAGAAGGGAAAAATGCTTTGTGGCCTGGGCCCAGGACCCCCTGCTCTGTGCAGCCCTAAGACATGATGCCCTGCATCCCAGATGCTTCAGCTCCAACCTTAGATAAAAGGGGCCAAGGTACAGCTCAGGCCATTGCTTCAGAGGGGGCAAGCCCAAACCTTGGCAGCTTCCTCGTGGTTTGGTACTGCAGGTGCACATAAGACAAGAATTGAAGTTTGGAAACCTCCACCTATATTTCAGAGGATGTATGGAAATGCCTGGATGTCAGGCAGAAGTTTGATGCAGGGGCAAAGTCCTCATGGAGAACCTCTGCTACGGCAGTACAGAAGGGAAATGTGGGGTTGGACCTCCCACACAGAGTACCCACTGGGGCACTGCCTAGTAGGCCTGTGAGAAGAAGGCCTCCATCCTCCAGACCCCAGAATAGTAGATCCACTGATAGCTTGCACCAGTGGATCTGGTGCAAGTGGATTCCAATACACCTGGAAAAGCTGCAGGCACTCAGCACCAGCCTGTGAAAGCAGCCAGGAGGCGGGCTATATCCTTCAAACCCACAGAGGCAGAGCTGCCCAAGGCCATGGGAGCCCACTTCTTGCATCAGCATGACTTGAATGTGAGACATGGAGTCAAAGGAGATCATTTTGGAACTTTAAGGTTTAATAACTTCCCTATTGGATTTTGGACTTGTGTGGGGAATATACTTACTTTGTTTTGGACAATTTCTCTCATTTAGAACAGGTGTATTTACCCAATGCCTGTACCCCCATTGTATCTGGGAAGTAACCAACTTGCTTTTGATTTTATAGGTTCATAGGCAGAGGGACTTGCCTTGTTTCAGATGAGACTTTGGACTTGGACTTTTGGGTTAATGTTGGAGTGAGTTAAGACTTTGGTGGACTGTTGGGAAGGCATGATTGTGTTTTGAAATGTGAGGACATGAGATTTTGGAGGGCCCAGGGGCAGAATGATATGGTTTGGCTATGTGTCCATTCCAAATCTCATCTTGAATTTTAGTTTCCATAATTCCCCCGTGTTGTGGGAGGGACTCGGTAGGAGGTAACTGTATCAAGGGGGTGGTTCCCCCATAGTGTTCTAGTGATAGTGAGTGAGTTCTCATGAGATCTGATGGTTTAATAAGGGGCTTCTCCGCTCGCTCGGCTCTCATTCTTCTCTCTTCTGCTGCCTTTAAAGAAGGATGTGTTTGCTTCCCCTTCCACCATGATTGTAAGTTTCCTGAGGCCTTCCCAGCCCTGTGGAACAGTGAGTCAATTAAGCCTCTTTCTTTTATACATTACACAGTCTTGGGTATGTTCCTGTAGCAGTGTAAGAATGGACTAACATAATAATATTATTAATATTACAGTATTTTTGTGATGTGATGTATATTACATTAGTTAGGATACCTGTAGGACTTTCTTATACTGTAAGTGAAACTCACACCTTAGTGTACCTTGAGGGTACAGCTCTAAATCTGAGCTTTTTTCCTCCCCATAATGTGAAATCTGGTGAAAAAAAAATTTAATCAAGATGTTTTTATATCCAGAATATTTAAAATTTTTATTTTATAATAAACTGTAAGCAATATTTATACATGTATTATTTCAAATGGTACAGGAAGATATAAAATATAAAATAACCCACCTCCCCCCAGCTCCTGAATCACACAAGTCCCACTCTAATTGTAATCATTTGAAGCATTTCTGTTTTTATTTATTGGTTGATAGGTCTAAGGAACAGGCTATGATACTACGTTTTTAAATTTATCAACTTATAATATTGACTCCTTGCAATGTAAATACAGAATTTAACTCAAACCACCATATCTCTTCTCCTTCCCATCAAACTCTGCTAATAAAATTTTTAATTTATTTTTCCATTGGTCACCTTTATGTGATATAACCCCTATTTTAAAATCATTTATCTACTTAAATTTTATTTTTTAAAGAATTACTAAAGTAAAATTCAGTGTTCCTGTACAGTTCTGAGTTACAACAAATGAATAAAGTTATTTAACAGTCATCACAATTGAAATACAGAAAGTTTTATCACCCTCAAAAATTCCTCTGCACTGACCTTTTGTCACTTCCTACCTCCATGCCAACCTGTGGTAACCACTGACCTGTTCTCTATCCCTTTAATTTTGTCCTTTCAAGAATGTTATAGCAATGGATTCCTCCATCTGTTTGTACTTTTTTTTTTTTGTATAATAGTAGTCCATTATATGGTTGTACCACAGTTTTTTGATCCATTCACCTTTTAAAGGACATTTGGATTGAAGAGTGTTTTCCAACTTGGTTCCATTTTCCCCTCACTTTCAGGCACCCCACTCAGACGTAGATTTGGTCTTTTTACATAATCCCATACTTCTTGCAGGCTTTGTTCATTTCTTTTTCTTCTTTTTTCTTTTGGTTTCTCTGCTCGCTTCATTTCATTCATTTGATCCTCAATCACTGATACTCTTTCTTCCAGTTGATCGAGTCGGTTACTGAAGCTTGTGCATTTGTCACGTATTTCTCATGTCATGGTTTCCATCTCTGTCATTTCGTTTATGACCTTCTCTGCATTAAGTATTCTAGCTATCAATTCTTCCACTCTTTTTTCAAGATTTTTAGTTTATTTGCGCTGGGTACGTAATTACTCCTTTAGCTCTGAGAAGTTTGATGGACTGAAGCCTTCTTCTCTCATCTCGTCAAAGTCATTCTCCGTCCAGCTTTGATCTGTTGCTGGCGACGAGCTGCACTCCTTTGCAGGGGGAGATGCGTTCTTATTTTTTGAATTTCCAGCTTTTCTGCCCTGCTTTTGCCCCATCTTTGTGGTTTTATCTGCCTCTGGTCTTTGATGATGGTGACGTACTGATGGGGTTTTGGTGTAGGTGTCCTTCCTGTTTGATAGTTTTCCTTCTAACAGTCAGGACCCTCAGCTGTAGGTCTGTTGGAGATTGCTTGAGGTCCACTCCAGACCCTGTTTGCCTGGGTGTCAGCAGCAGAGGTTGCAGAAGATAGAATATTGCTGAACAGCGAGTGTACCTGTCTGATTCTTACTTTGGAAGCTTCCTCTCAGGGGTGTACTCCACCATGTGAGGTGTGGGGTGTCAGTCTGCCCCTAGTGGGGGATGTCTCCCAGTTAGGCTACTCAGGGGTCAGGGACCCACTTGAGCAGGCAGTCTGTCCCTTCTCAGATCTCAACCTCCGTGTTGGGAGAGCCACTGCTTTCTTCAAAGCTGTCAGACAGAGTCCTTTGTGTCTGCAGAGGTTTCTGCTGCTTTTTGTTGTTGTTGTTTAGCTGTGCCCTGTCCCCAGAGGTGGAGTCTACAGAGACAGGCAGGTTTCCTTGAGCTGCTGTGAGCTCCACCCAGTTCGAGCTTCCCAGCCGCTTTGTTTACCTACTTAAGCCTCAGCAATGGCGGGCGCCCCACCCCCAGCTTCGCTGCTGCCTTGCGGTTAGGTCACAGACTGCTGTGCTAGCAATGAGGGAGTCTCCGTGGGTGTGGGACCCTCCTGGCCAGGTGTGGGATATAATCTCCTGGTGTGCCCGTTTGCTTAAAGTGCAGTATTGGGGTGGGAGTTACCCGATTTTCCAGGTGTTGTGTGTCTCAATTCCCCTGGCTAGGAAAAGGGATTCCCTTCCCCCTTGCACTTCCCAGGTGAGGTGATGCCTCGCCCTGCTTCAGCTCTCGCTGGTCAGGCTGCAGCGGCTGACCAGCACCGATTGTCTGGCACTCCCTAGTGAGATGAACCCAGTACCTCAGTTGAAAATGCAGAAATCACCCGTCTTCCGTGTCGCTCACGCTGGGAGTTGGAGACTGGAGCTGTTCCTATTCGGCCATCTTGCTCCACCCCCCAGTATGGCTTCTTGTGTTTTATGCTCCCTGTGAGAAAACTGATGCCAGACTGATTCTTGTTCCCCTAACCTCTCCCTGGATGCTCATAGTGTCTTCTTCCCTCAGTTATTCTGAAATGAGATTGTGTCTATATATGACTTTGGTTTCTCTTGGCACTCAGTAGGCCACATCACTATTGTGATTTTCTTCAGAAAACAGGATATTTTTTTCCTATTTTTGATTATTTTCCTTGCCTCAGGCCCCAGTCACATCTATCTCCCCTTCTGGAATTCTTAAGATGGATGTTCTGATTTCTTCTTTCCTCAGATATTGCTAAAGGCTTCTTAGCCTTAGTCCTGTCATTCTCACACTCTCCACATCCTTCCCACCTCTTTTCCTGAAGCTACCTCATTTGCTCACATAGCCTCAGGTGATTATCTCAGGTATTGAAATCAAATGCCTTCAGGGGTTGGGCAAATAATGTAAATATGTCAAGGCAAAGTATAATACAATAGGGGACGGTGAATGCATTCACATTCTATTTTTTAAAAATTCTATGCTAGCTAAATAATGCTTGTCATCAGAATGGATTAGGCCCAATGATATGATCAGGCCCATCTCTAAATCTATGTCCCTGAGTCTTGAATCTATATCTCTGGTCTTAATTGTTCCACAACACCTCTAGATTCCATATTCTTGGATTATTTTCTCTGTAATAATTTTTTATTTATATTTATTTATTCTTCTAGCTCTCACTCTGTCACCTAGGCTAGAGTGCAGTGGTTCAGTCTTGGCTCACTGCAGCCTCAATGCCCCAGGCCCAAGTAATCCTCCCTCTTCAGCCTCCTGAATAGCTGGGACTACAGGCTCACTCAGTTAATTTTTGCATTTTTTAGTAGAAAAGGGGTTTTGCCATGTTGCCCGGTCTGGTCTCGAACTTCTGGGCTCAAGTAATCCACTTGGCTCAATCTCCCAAAGTGCAGAGATTACAGGTGTGAGCCACCACAACTGGCCTATAATAGTAATTTAATGTAATAACTCTCATCTCACATAGAAGTCCGACCATCATAATTATCTTCATCTAAAAACTGCCCCCTCTTCAGGATTTTGTGACTTCTATTAATGGCACTAACAGGCTGCTGGCCTTAGCCTAGAAACCTTAAAGTACTTTGCAAAGTTTCTATTTCCCATCATCTAGAATCTGTTACACAACACATGCCTCTGAGTGTTTCGTCTAAACATTCTCACATCCCTTTCTTTTTGTTCCCATATGCTTCCACTATCAATATTCAGTGCCCTCACCTGCTCATGCCTCCATAGCCTGTTTTACTACAGGGGGAATGTCTCTAATCTGTGTATCTGCTGGATTAACTTGGTTTCTCTCCTTACATTCTTCCTTCACTATAAAACCAATAGCAAATAACTGGTCAAGGGTGGTGGGTCACACCTGTAATCCCAGAACTTTGGGAGGCCCAGGTGGTTGGATCCCTTGAGCCTAGGAGTTCGACCAGCCTGGGCAACATGCAGAAACCCTATCTCTACAAAAAATACAAAAATTAATTGGTTGTTGTGGTGCACGCCTGTGGTTCCAGCTACTCCGAGGGCTGAGGTGGCAGGATTGCTTGAGCCCAGAAGGTTGGGACTGTAGTGAGCCGTGATTGCATCATTTCACTCTAGTCTAGGTAAATTACAAATAATACTAAGTAACATTTTTAAAACAAAGAAATATTATATTTATAAACTCATCCCACCACGCTGACTCAGCTCTTTTCTCCTCATTCTCTTTATATGTACACAAACACACACCTTTGTGTGTTATGTACAAAATCACGAGAAGGTCTATAGTTACAATGGAGGTTCTACATTTTTCACGAAGCTATTCTTTTGATTCATCCATGTAAAGATACATAGTTTTTATTTTTAACAGCTTACCTTTATACAAAATTAAATGTAGCACAATTTGGCTAATCATTTCCCTATTCCTGTACATTTAAGGCTGCTTCCACATTTTTGCTTTGCTGCTTTTACATATTAAACTGCCATGAATACGCAGATTACTTTCTGATGCTAATAGAATAAGGGTGAAACATAAAAGGACACAGACAAACCTGTTTTAAAAATTATCAAATATCAAAGGGATAAGAGCTGGAGTGAAATACAGAGATTTTAAAATATATTTTCTTTTTCTGCCACTCTTCCACTTCAGAATTTGCAATGGTTACAAATTGCCTATAGCACCAAACCCAAAGTCCTCAGCCCCAATGTCAAGGCATCCTTCACTGGTCCTCTCATTCACCAAGTGCCTCCTCTGTAATGTGGCCCACCATCGCACTGACCACTGTGGTGAACAATCCTACAGGGTTCAAATCCTTTATCACTTTATCACTTTCTCTAGGCTTCCTTTTTCTTATCCCTATTTCTCTCTCTCTCTCTGTTTTTTTTTTTTTTTTTTTTTTTTTTTTTTTTTTTTTTTTGAGATTGAGTCTCACTCTTGTTGCCCAGGCTGGAGTGCAATGGCACCATCTTGGCTCACTGCAACCTCCGCCTCCCAGATTCAAGTGATTCTCCTGCCTCAGTCTCCCGAGTAGCTGGAATTACAGGCACCTGCCACAACATCTGGCTAATTTTTTGTATTTTTATTAGAGATGGGGTTTCATCATGTTGGCTAGGCTGGCCTCGAACTCCTGACCTCAGGTGATCCACCCACCTTGGCCTCCCAAGTGCTGGGATTATGGGCCCCTATTTCTTATAACAAGAGTAAAAAGTAAAGTAGAGGTTCCTCTTCAAAGACTTTCCTGCCCATTTAATTAGGAATAAATAGTAACTTCTCTTAGAAGCAAAATTTATGCAAAGACCTGTGCTCCTAAATATTTGCCCTGGCATTCTTATACTGGCCCAAGCAAGCATTAGGTCATAGCCTGTTCCTCTTCCTTATTTAAAAGTGTTTTTACCTTTCTCAGCACTCCACAAGTTACTTCTTCCTTCTTTTGATCTCCTCTACCTTTACCTCTTTTAAAAAGTTCTAAGTTGCTAGCCAATCAGGACAAATACAGAATGTGAGGTCCCATTCCAGCCAATAGAAACCAGACACAGAGTAAGGTGGACGCATCAAGTTATAAATGACCCTGTCTCCTTTGTTCAGTGTACTCTCATGGTAAAACTCCTGGCAAGTGTACCCTTTCTGCAAGAAGTAAAAATGGCCTTACTAATTAAATTAAATTTATGTTCAAGTGCTATTTCTTTACAGCACCAAAGAACAAACATTTCAAACACAGAGAAAATAGCAGCATCTTTCTTGTTGAGTGACTGGGCAGATAAGAAAAACTTAACCTTTAGCAGGTATTTAGTACAAGGCCTGGAACACAGGAAATTCTCTGTAAATACGAGTTATTATTATTTCTAGCTATTATTTGATCCTCCTCTTTGGACAGGCCAGAGCAAGTTACAAGGGTAAACATGGGGCCAGGGATTAAATAGTAAGGCACAGCCCAAGACTCCAAGTAATTGCAAAATGAGGACGTGGGTGAGGAGTACCAAGGAGAAGAAGCAGAAATGAGAGGAGGGGCTACCCAGAGCAGTCTTTATTAGGTGCTAGCTGTGTTATGTATGTCTGGGTTCAAGGCAGAGGGTGAGTCAGGAAGCTGATGCTGGCTATATTCATGAGCCAAAGGCAGGGAATGTAACCCCTCAATGAGTTCACTTTACCCACTGCCTAGATAGAGCTGATTTATCAAGACAGGGGAATTGCAATAGAGAAAGAGTAATTCACGCAGAGCCGGCTGTGTGGGAGACTGGAGTTTTATTATTACTCAAATCTCCCCAAGAATTTGGTGGTTGGAATTTTTAAGGATAATTTAGTAGGTAGAGGGCCAGTGAGTTGGGAGTGCTAATTGGTCAGGTCAGAGATGAAATCATGGGGAGTTGAAGCTGTCCTTTTGTGCTAAGACAGTTGCTGGGTGGGGGCTACAAGACCATATGAGCCAGTTTATCAATCTGGGTGGTGCCAGCTGATTTATTGAACGCGGAGTCTGCAAAATATCTCAAGCACTGACTTTAGGTTTTATAATAGTCATTTTATCCCCAGGAGCAATTTGGGGAGGTTTAGAAACTTGCAGTCTCCAGCTGCATGACTCCTAAAACAAAATTTCTAATCTTCTAGCTGATTTGTTAGTCCTGCAAAGGCAGTCTAATCCCCAGGCAGGAAGAGGGTTTGTTTTGGGAAAGGTCTATTATCATCTTTGTTTCAAAGCTAAACTATAAATTAAGTTCCTTCCAAAGTTAGTTCAGCCTACATCTAGGAATGAACAAGGACAGCTTGAAGGTTAGAAACAAAATGGTGTTAGTTAAGTCAAATCTCTTTCACTGTAATAATTTTCTCAGTTATGGTTTTGCAAAGGCAGTTTCAGGAAGTTGTGGCCACAAAGGGCTAATACTTGGCATTCTTTCAATAATCTACTGTGCAACGGGTCCTGTGTCCAGCTGTGGATTTTGATTTACATAGAAATCAGAGCCTAGACATGCAATCACCAGTATCAAGAAATAAATTTGATGAAGGCATCTGCCCTCAGAGACAGGTATTATTTATCATTTTATTTATCATTTCGTGGCCAGGATTAAGGTTCTCGTGAAGTGGCATTGTTGTCTGGGGTAAATACCTGGGGTTTGCCATCTCACGCCAAGGGAACTGAGGACGCAAACACAAGAAGTGGGTTCAGGGGCAGAGGTTTAATAGGCAAAAGAAAAAGAAAGGAGAACAGCTCTTTCTCTTGGGAGAGAGAGAGGGGCACCCAAATGGGACTTCTGGCCCATGGTGGAGTGCACCGGATTTATAGACAGGCTTGAGGGCCGGATTTACATAGGGCCCACAGACTGGTAGGAGCAGGTGTGATGTTTACCTAGTCATCCACCCTAATCTTATGCAAATGGCATCTTTGCCTGGCTGTGCCGTGTTGTCTTCTCTTTACTGTACAGGTAGTTTGGCTAAGAGATGGGAAGATGGAACCGCCACTTTGAACATGCCTAGTCCCCAGGTAGCCCCTTTCTTATTGGCACAACTCCCGGCATGCACCCGTGCAAGCGTCTCCTTTGCCTTTCTATGGCTGCAGCTCGATTTTACAGGCTGCTCTTTGTTAGAAAAGAAAATTATTTGGGGGCTGCTTTTCATTAAAAGGAAAACTTTACTGAGGACTTCATTACCCTCACTATCTGACTAAATAATTTCTTCTTAACTCCTATATATTGGGAGATGAGAGATAGAATAGAGGTGACAGATAAGAAAACTGACACAACCAAAGCGGGAGAATGACCATTAATCCTAGCACTTTGGGAGGCCGAGGCGGACAAATCACGAGGTCAGGAGATCAAAACCATCCTGGCCAACACGGTGAAACTCCGTTTCTACTAAAAATACAAAAATTAGCCGGGCATAGTGGTGAGCACCTGTAGTACCAGCTACTCAGGAGGTTGAGGCATAAGAATGGCATGAACCCAGGAGGCGGAGCTTGCAGTGAGCTGAGATTGTGCCACTGCACTCCAACCTGGGCAACAGAGCAAGACTCTGTCTAAAAAAAAAAAAAAAAAAAAGAAGAAGCATTTCCTGATATCCACAAATGAGAGCTCCGTGTTAAAGACTTCTACAGCCTTGCCCAGTTTCATCTCCTCTGCTTGCACTGACTATCATCATCCCCCACTCTGCCCATCCAAGACCCACTCAGGCCCTCCATCGCAAGCCCCTCTCCAGTTCTGTAGCTCTCAAAAACCTTCTGTTTTCCCAATTCTTGGGGCATTTATACACTACATTATATATGTTGATGTCCAGCATGCGCTACCTTGTGAGGTTCACTAATGCTTTTTGGTATCTGTCTCCCTAAATAGAGTAATAGCCCCTGGAGAGCAAGGATCTCGGGCTTTCCCTGCTTGTCACTTGTCTGTAAAGCACAGTGGTGAAAGCATGGTCTGTTCTGTTCATGCTTTTGGCTCTCAGTCTAAATTTATTTTTTTGAAGTGACTTTCTTTTGCTTATAAAACTTTCTGAGGTAAAGAAAGAATCACCAAGAGAAAGAGGCCCTGTTAATTCATTTATTAAATTTTTTTTAAGAGACAAATCTCGCTCTGTCACCCTGCTGGACAGCAGTAGCTTGATCACAGCTCACTGCAGCCTCGAATTCCTGGGCTCAAGTGGTCCTCCGCCTCAGCCTCCTGAGTAGCTGGGACTACAGGCAGGAGCCACCATGACTGGTTAGTTTAAAAAAAATTTTTTTTTTATAGAGATGGGATCTTACATCTGGCCTCAAGTGAGCCTCCTGCCTCAGCCTCCCTAAGCACTGGGATTATAGGTGTAAACTACCACACCTGGCCCCATTTATTAAAAACTTTAAAAAACAATGTTAAATCACATACATGCTCATTAGAAGTTAAGCAATGTGCATGCTGTATAAAGTAAAAGTTGCTAACATCTTGCTCTGCCTCACCTTATAACCCCACCCACCCAAGGTAACAAATCAGTCCTGTTCTTTATTTCTCATTTAAACCTTAACATTGTCCTCATTTCAGAGTTTTAAAAGAAAAAGACAAGATAAATACTGTGATTTAGAAACATAACAGAGAAAAATAGAATATTCTAGTTTTCCATTCAATTAAAGTTTTCTAAACCCACAAAGAGATATGAGATTTAGCTATTGACCTAGAGGCTTGTGGATCTCTTATTTTCAAATAATTGATTATTCCAGATTAATGAATTAAACCTAATACTAATCAGAGTCCTAAGTTAAAAAAAAAAAAAAAAAGAAAAGAAAATTGGTCTGGGCTGGCCAGATTTGGAAAGAAGTCAGTTACCTGATTAAGGCTTTGTTGTTTACTTGTCTAACTTGCCCAGAAGGCTCTTCTCGTCAGCATGATGTCTTTGCTGTATGTATTCATCTGGTTCAGCCCAGAATCAGTGATGAACACCTACAGGTTCATTTCAGCTAGTCAGAGCTGTAAATGGCTCAAAGATAGTTAGGAAATAGATAGCTTTGTATAAAGAACAATCCAGACTCTTGTTACTTTATTATACGGAGAATATATTTGCTAGCAGACAAAAGTATTATATAACCCACAAAATACACTGCGTTGATTGTAAGAATACTTCCAGCCCATTATTCAGTCCAGCAAGACTTTGAGTAAATAGATAAATCTGTGACTGTTTGTTCATTCTTATATCCATCAAACATTCACTAGACATAGCAAATAAAGAAATCAGCCAGACACAGCCCCTGCTGTCAAGGAATTCAGAATCTAGTGGAGGAGGAGATAGACTAAAAAGTCAGTGGGGATAGCTAAAATAGAGGTTCATGCAAGTTACCATAAAGTACAGTAGAAGATCACAGAGGACGGGAAGATAAACTGAATGCAGAGGGAGTCAAGACATACATCTGGAGATGGGGATATCCGAGCTATGAGTCAGCCAGGTAGCCAAGGTGAGAAGTAGTCTGGACAAAGGGTTCAACTAAGTAGTAACACCACATGAGATAAAGTATGTTGCATCCATGTTATTGGCTAGAGTGATGGTTTCTTCACTACATTTTTCACTTTTAAATCAGTTCAATTTGCAACATAAAGGCACAGTGAATGAATGTTAGCCTACTTAGGACAAAGTCAGATGCCAAACTGAGTAAGGGGTGGTAGGAGTAGAAGGGGCACCTGTTCTGTTTAGGTCTATCCCTGGAGAATATTGAAAGAGTTACAGATTCTTTCTTTCCAATCCTTGGCCTCATCTAACCTTGGAGGTTTTCAAGTATGTGTAAGCAATCGCAGTACCTATGTAGTTCATAGATCAAATGGCCTTGTAGACTGTCACTAAAATTTTATTTGCCTTATATTTATACAGCTTGGATAGGATGTGCCTTCATGAGGGCACTCTTGTTGCGTGATTGATGGCTATTTAGACAAGATGTGCTAGCTTAATACTGGCCTTGGTCAAGTAAGAGAGGTGCATCTGATTTGTCTTGCTCTTAATGTCAGTGTTCTTGCAGCCTGTTCTGCACACCCTGTTTTTCAGTGTGTGTAAGTTTATCTCTGAACAGCAAGAATTGCCTGAAAGCAGTAGGACTGCCTGAGAAATGGAGTGATGCTTCCAAGTCCGTATGTTTATGTTTGTTCCCCTGAACTGGCAGGTCTGAGATGGCCTCAAATTAAATTTATAGACCCCAAGCGTTTCTGAGGAAGAAATAAGAACAATTAATTGTTCATTTTCCTCTTTTAGCCCGTAATCTAACAATGATTTTAGGACTAAAATTTGATTTCAGCAAGAGTATGTACATAGAGATGCTTGTTCATAACAACTCTGAAAATGTGGATTTATATGTGTGATTTTAATGCATTCGTTGGAAATAATATTATTTTTCACAAAGTAAAAGCATTTGTAATTTTGCTACAAGGAAGAATATTTGCTTCCTCTCACACATTTTATTTAATAATTTTACTTCTTTAAAAGCAAAACAGCACACAATTTGAAAATGAAATTTCCGCAAAGTGTTCAGTTTGCTAATATGTTTTTCATTTTCTTCATTATGCTATAATGGAATGTTGCCATACTTTGAAATGTGCAATTTATCTCCCTGGAGGCAGCAGATGGTGTGACTAATCTGTCTTTTGGTACAGGATTTATCATGAGAGATGGAATCTAGGACTGCACGAAATGGGAGCCCTGCCCTCAAAAAGCAGTGACTCTCTTTATCATTATAACATTTAGGTACATTTTGTTATTTTTAAATATGAAAAAAACCTGCAAAAATGAAAAGGTTTTAGCACTTTTAAAAAACTTTCTTTTATGTAAGAAAATATTAGGTGGAAACTATTGAATTATTTTAATTATATTTGCAAGTGTTTTCTTCACTGAATGTCTCATTGCTAGAAAACTTGTTAACCTCTTGGGAAGGACATGATTTTGTTAGGATTTCCACCCTAGTCTCTGCTCTACAGCTTTGAAAGCCTAGCAATTCATTTTACATAGGAATATTGATTCACACTGTTACTGGAAGGGGATCCTGATCCAGACCCCAAGAGAGGGTTCTTTTTTTTTTTTTTTTTAATTTATTTTTTATTTATTTATTTATTTTTTTTATTTTTGTTTTAT
>NC_045437.1:91251770-91258661 GCF_002776525.5 Piliocolobus tephrosceles | reverse complement strand
AAACAAGAAATGGGGAAAGGATTCCCTATTTAATAAATGGTGCTGGGAAAATTGGCTAGCCATAAGTAGAAAGCTGAAACTGGATCCTTTCCTTACTCCTTATACGAAGATTAATTCAAGATGGATTAGAGACTTAAATGTTAGACCTAATACCATAAAAGCCCTAGAAGAAAATCTAGGTAGTACCATTCAGGACATAGGCATGGGCAAGGACTTCATGTCTAAAACACCAAAAGCAATGGCAGCAAAAGCCAAAATTGACAAATGGGATCTAATTAAACTAAAGAGCTTCTGCACAGCAAAAGAAACTACCATCAGAGTGAACAGGCAACCTACAGAATGGGAGAAAATTTTTGCAATCTACTCATCTGACAAAGGGCTAATTTCCAGAATCTACAAAGAGAGGATTCTTAGATCTTGCATAGGAAAGAATTCAGGGCGAGTCCACAGAGTAAAGTGAAAGCAAGTTTATTAAGAAAGTAAGGGAATAAAAGAATGGCTACTTCATAGGCAGAGCAGCCTCTGAGGGCTGCTGGTTGCCTATTTTCATGGTTGTTTCTAGATTATATCCTAAACAAGGTGTGGATTCTTCATGAGTTTTTGGGAAAGGGGTGGGCAATTTCCAGTACTGAACTTTTTCAGACCATATAGGATAACTTCCGTACACTGCCATGGCATTTGTCAACTGTCACAGCACTGGTAGGAGTATCTTTTAGCATGCTAATGCATGAGCAGAGAGGATGACAAGAGGTTACTTTCATTGCCATCTTGGTTTTAGTGGGTTTTGGCTGACCTCTTTACTATAACTTGTTTTATCAGCAAGGTCTTGATGACCTGTATCTTGTGCCGACCTCCTATCTCATCCTGTGACTTAGAATGCCTAACCTACTGGAAATGCAGCCCAGCAGGTCTCAGCTTTATTTTACTCAGACCGTATTCAAGATGGAGTTGCTCTGGTTCAAACACCTCTGATAATACTAACCAAACTTGTAGAAGACTGTTAGAAAATTAGAGTTCTGTTTTACTAATTACAGGAAAAATACAACTTCAAGTAGATCTGGTAATTCTTTCCCTCTCAGTGAATTGCCATCAGAAGCTGGGTTATGATAGTAAGTTTGGTTAGTAGAAATAGACCATCCCTCTGTGGGGCTATGCCTGCCTTTAGGACCTAATTCACATGTCATGAGTCATGATGTACTTGCTCCTGGACTGTGCTAAGAATTTTTTATTCTCTGGACATTTTTGGTCCCCTGCTAACCACTCCATTACATCATCTCTTAAAATAGAACAGCTAATGAGCACTTAACTCCCAAACAGAAAATAGTTTTATATTGAGTGTAAACTCCAGGAGAATAGCGATTTTTCTGTAGTGCTGTAATCAATTAGCAATGTCTGCCACAGACAAGAAAAGAGAATGGTGGTAGCTTAAGTGACAAACATTTGCTCACCCTAGTTTAAATCCCACCATTAGTATATGGAATCAAATTTCTCTGATTAGTATTTAAGAACTGCATTCTGCATTGTTGCAATTACTTGAGAACATGGTTTTAAAGCTGGAAGAAATCTTCATTTTCCCATTTCATGTATTAGAAAACATTTGTTTTAAGGGACTTACTGAAGTCAGAGAGCTAATAGGTAGTTGAGCAATAATTCTAGCCCAGGGTCTCTGCCTCGAGGTTCAGCACACTCTCTTTCTTTTATTTATTTTATTTTTTATTTTTTTAGAGATGGAGGTCTCACTATGTTGACCAGGCTGGTCTTGAACTCCTGACCTGAAGCAATCATCCCATCTTGGCCTCCCAAAGTATTAGGATTACAGGCGTGAGCCACTGCACATAGCCTCAGCATACTTTCTTATAAACCGCAGTAATTAGTCTAAAAATTCCAAAGACTGATCATTCCATTTTTCAACTTAATTTGAGACATCACTTTTGGCTGGTAGGACTGATTATTTTATTATTTTAGGTCAGCAAAATAAACATGAAGATTATTATACAGACCTATGGTACTTAGCCTTAGTTGCACATTAGAATAATGTGGGAAGAGATTTTTTAAAATGCCCAGGCCTCTCACCAACCAATTAAATCAGAATCTCTGGGGAGGGGCAACAATTGTAGTTACTTTAAAAAAATTTTCCAATGTGATTAAAATTTGCAGCCAAGATTGAAATCATTTATATTGCAATTTGAAAATTTGTTCAAATGATTGAACACTTTGTAAATGCTTAGTAATTGTTCACATTATTCAGGTAAGTCTTAAAAGAATCAATGTTTTTATCAGCCAAAATCAGTCCTTCCATAAAACATCATAGAATTATTAATTGATTAGTAAATTGCTAAATAGTTTTCATTTCATGATTCTTAGTATAGGCATCGAATAGGAAACTAGAAAAATAGCAATGATTGTGATGATAATGAAGAATTATCCTTAGTTCACGCCATGATAGAATAAAGAAAAATATTTCTTTTAATAGTTTTGGTAAAATGTGTAGAAATAATAATTTCAGATGAATGGAAGCCTGGTGGTGAATAACTGCACCAGAATATTATGCAAGTACCCTTCCAACTCAGGGAAATGTCTGCTGATAATGGGTTCAGTGATACAAAGTTGTGTTAATATCATGGATCAGAAAATGGAAATTGTTGAAATGGAAACTTTTGTGTCTTTGCTACCCATTTATTCATAGTACTTAGAGTTTTGTGATTCTTTCTGCCACTTAAATACAGCTAAACTTTGCTCTATATATGTAGCTAGAGGAAGAGAATATTGCCCCAAATCCAAAGTAAAGAAAAACAGGTATTTATCTTTAAAATGAATTTTAGTATTTATTTGAATATTATTGACGTTTTGGAAATAACTAGTTCTCCAGAAATGAAGCTATAGTATACAGGCCTTCAGGGCAAGAGATTACTGTCTTCCATGTTTCCTTTATTTCCTACCACTGTACCCTATACTAGACTGTTTTAGCCATAGACCTTTGGTTTATTCTCTCTTACAGTTCCCTGTCTCTCCCTTCCCACCTTATTCTCTAGTTTGCACTTTATTTTAAGAGGTTAGGGAGGGAATTCGTGCTTATGTTTTAAAAGGCTTTTCAGTGTGCAGAGCAGGATTGGGAAAAAAGCAGTTGCAGTGCTGCCTTGCACTCAAGAAAAAGCTATAAGAATACAGGCCAACTGATGGCAAGGAATTTGAAACAAGACTTTAAAATGCCACAGTTGGATTAAACATTTATAGATAATAAAAACTAAATGATGATCTCGTTATGAACTAAGACCTTCCCAGTTCTGATGAAAATAGATATTGTGTGTAGCAAAAGAGCTGGCATTACAGAAGTCCTCTTATGGCCCATAATTCAGAATTATCATTCTTAAAGTTGATACTAGGAAATGTCATTGAGGAAAGCTTTTTTTTAAATGTTACTCTTTGGATTGGCAGGTTATGACAAAACTACATTCATGTTACTTGAATACGTCTTTTGTCTAGTTTTACATGCTTTTTGACTTGTCTGGAAAATGACATATTGAGGTTTTCATTAGCTTTCACCAGGTGTGATTTTCTTGTGGAAGTACCTTGGCAGGACTGCAGTTAAGGGGAATAAACCAGTGAAGCTCAGAAAGGCCCTAGCCCTACTTCAGATGGTAGCAATGAGCTGAAAGACTCATTAATCAACCGCGGAGTCACAGGTGTGATGGCTTGCCTACAAACTGCCAACAGACTGTGAAAGTCACATCCGACAGGCTAAATTGTCAAACTAGACTCATCCATAAACATTTTAACACAGCAAAAGTCCACCTCTTTTGTCTTTAAGATGTGATTTTTACCTATTACATTTTCTCCAAACTTCTATAAAATATTGTTTGTTTTATTTTATAAAACTTGAATTTCTTGAAAAAGAACCAGATTTGGCATTGTTTTCTTTCATAAAAATTTGTATTCATCTTTATTTTTTATTTGATTTTTTTCTTATGCTTATTTATTCTCTTTTATTCTAAAAACCTTTTCTCCTGCACTACATGAAAGGCTTGAGGATGGAATTTGACACTGCCAAAGTTTTATCAGTTGGGGAAAAACCACTTTTAACATGTATGTTAGCTTGAGTTTTACCACTCAGAAGGATTTCATTCATAAGGAAATGTCTGTAGATGCGTTTTAATGGAAGGACTGTATTGTCATCTATTTTTTTTTAACTAAAAGAAATTCTCTACTTCAAGTTACCTGTGTGGTTCTTTGTCTTTCTCTTTCTTTCAAGCTCTGTAAGGATTCAACATTGTTGCATGTTTACTTTTTTTAAATTTGGTACATCACAGCTGGGCACGGTGGCTCACGCCTGTAATCCCAGCATTTTGGGAGGCCGAGGCTGGTGGATCACGAGGTCAGGAGATTGAGACCATACTGGTCAACATGGTGAAACCCCATCTCTACTGAAAATACAAAAATTAGCTGGGCATGGTGGTGCACGCCTGTAGTCCCAGCTATTCAGGAGGCTGAGGCAGGAGAATCTGTTGAACCCAGGAGGCAGAGGTTGCAGTGAGCCAAGATCACGCTATTGTACTCCAGCCTGGGTGACAGAGCAAGACTCTGTCTCAAAAAAAAAAAAAAAAAAAAAAAAAAAAAAAAAAAAAAAAAAAAATTGGTACATCACTAAAGAAATCAAGTTAAATCTTAAGTTTGTTGTGTGGTTTTGTCTGGAGTCCCATGACAAAATGAAATTTTCAAATGAATATGTATTTCATGTTTTAAGGATGATTTCAGTGAATAGTAAAATATATGTGATGGCCTTAAATAAGTCATGTTTCCAGATCTTCTGTAACTCCTGCAGTAACTTGTAGTTTTGCTTTTTGCACAACTGGAAGCTAATACCTAAGACCAAATGATTTATATATTGTTTTCTCACTGAAGGTGCATCTTATTAATTTGTAAAACATTGAATAAGTACATTGGTGCTCCTCAAGCAGAGGAAATAGAATTAAGCATGGTGCAATGATAAATTATGTGAGTTTTCTAGGACCTTGCCCTCAGAGCTTCTTCCATTGGAAAGGCTGAATCTTGGGCCCCACCCAAGACGTATTGAATGAAAATCTGCTTCCCAACCAGATACTGAAGTGATTCATGTGCATATTAAGGTTTGAGAAGCACTGAGTTAAAGTGAGTTGGACAATTCTTTTCTCTTACTAGTTTTCACCTGCTATTTAAATCTCATCCCAGCAAATACCATTATAATGAAAGTCCAGTTGTAACAAACATACCCAAACCATATTTCTCTAGATACTTTAAGCAATATCATATACAATGAACACCAACTTGACAATGGTATTAAAATACTCTAATACAATTGTTTGAGGTGATATTTGATCTCTTAAATGCAACTAAGTGAACCTTAAATATAAGGTCAATGATATTATACCAAATCATCTATTTAGTAAGTCTACATATATGACCCTAGTGTAGGAAAAGACAGAGTGTACAAAAACTTGTAAGTCATAATCTTTTCATAAAAAAACTTACAAATCATATTTTTGAGGACTAAGCTCTGAATTTTTATCTTGCCCAAATTCCTATCTAACGGGTCTGGGGAGTCATGACCTACAAACCATAAATTCTCATCAGATGGGTTTCATTTAACCCTGTATATGGTGACTTACTTTCAAATCTCACTCAGCATAACATTACATGATAAAGAAGAAAATAAAAATATTTTACCCCCAAACAAGTTTCTTTGCTGTATTTTGAAAAGGCCCTGCAAAGCCGTCCTTTGCGGGAGGGTGGGGAGAGGGGAGGGAGATTTGCATCTGTAAAGAATCTCTGTTAACATAGCTAGATCTTTTTCTTCCAGGCCTCCCAATCCTGAAGAGATTAACTGAGAGCCTAGCACCTCTTAAAGGTTTGAATAGGAAACATTTGTCATCCATTGTCTCTAAAGGCAGCCACTATGAGACATCAAAAGGACCTTGGTCTCCACAATTTTTTATCTTAATGTGAACATTTCCTTTCAATTAATCCCAGGTCTTTAGACAAACTCAACCTATTGTCAACCAGAAAATGTTTAAATTTACCCATAGCATGGAAGCCTACCTCCGCCCCCACTTCCAATTGTCCACCTTTCTGGACCAAACCAATGTATTTCTCACGTGTATTTGATTGATGTCTAATGCCTCCCTAAAATATATGAAACCAAGCTGCACCCCAACCACCTTGGGCACATGTTCTCAGGACCTCCTGAGGGCTGTGTCATGGGCCATGGTCACTTATATTTGGCTCAGATTAAATCTCTTCAAATATTTTACAGAGTTTGACTCTTTTCGTCGAGATTTTTATACACTATAAGACAGTTTGATTATGAAGCTCTAAAATTCTTACATGGCCTCAATTTATTTTTTCATATTTTAAGATTGAAAAAGACAGAAACATTCTTCAAAATAGCAGGACCTGACAATGTCCCTTTTGAAGTTTATTACCTGAATTAAATGTTTTCCTTCATAGGCTATTATGATTACAACATAAGCTAAATAAAATGTCATGTTTTCTTATTTTTTTTTTTCAAGTTATTTTTCTGTCCCTTGGAAGAAATACAAATACATATTTAGGCTAAATAGACTCTGGAGCTTCAAAAAGGAGATAGAAATCACAATTTTTACCCTTAAGGAAGTAGTCATACCTTAATTCACATTCCTTGTCAATCTCTGTTTTGCCAAAATACTATTAAATTATATATAATAAATTTCATAAAATATTATGATTACTAATCCATATTGACCTTAAATGTATATTGAAACACTACTTTAAGGAAATGTTGGAGAGAGGATGGGAGATTACAAGAAATTAATAGGAAGTTTATTTGTGGCCCACTTAATGGTAGCTAAATAAAATTGAACAAAGTCTGATATTTCTACA
>NC_045437.1:91157065-91251760 GCF_002776525.5 Piliocolobus tephrosceles | reverse complement strand
AAAGCCCTCAATAACTACTTGTGTTGATTTGAAAACAACTGGAAGATCAGTAGCAATACAGGAATTTAACAGAAAGAGAATGGAAAGAATGAACATTGTACATTAGAATTTGCTGAATTACTAAAAATTATATCGCATCTGCAATTCTTATTTAACTGACTAAATTTGTTGGAGAACAGTAAATAATACTATGTAATAGATTAGAAAGTAAATAATAAAATGATGATAGAGGTTAAAAGATATATATTTGGAATTTTGCATTTACATATGCTATTCTGTGCTCATATTAGTCTCAAAACATTTGATTATAGTATCCTCATCAGTGTCCACCCACTCCCCCGACCATTTTGATGTACATCAGTGCATAACTTTTAGCAACTATTCTCCTGTTGTCAAAGACTAGAAGGAAGAGCTATCATTTCGTAGTGTTGTGCCCTGAGTTCCGAGACCCCCCCTCAAAGACGACCACCAGAAACCAAAGTCAAAGCCAAGCAGCCGGGATCACTTTATTTCAGGTTCGAACCCGGACCTCTCTCCGTACCGGCGTAGTCAGGAGGGCAAGAGAGAGGTCTCGAGCACAGCTCAAGTCTACTTTTTATAGTAAGGCACAAACAGGTTACAGAAGATTAGAGCATTTTTGCAGTTACAAGATTGGGATTGGTTGACATTTTGAAGTTTGAACATTCGGCAGTTTCTGATTGGCTCCTGCCCTTTTTTAAACCACAAACGTCTAGGGGTTTTTGTTTTTTTAGACAAACTGCTTGCTTAACCATGGGTGGGAGGGGGGTGGTTTCGATTGAGCAAGCAGTGGGTACGTGACTGGGGGCTGCAAGCACCGGTAATCAGAACAGAACAGAACAGGACAGGGACTTTCACAACGCTTGTCCATACAACGTCTGGAATCTATAGATAACATAACCGGTTAGGTCAGGGGTCGATCTTTAACCAGGCCCAGCCGCCCGGACTGTCTGCCTGTGGATTTCATTTCTGCCTTTTAGTCTTTTCAATAGCCTCATCTCAGGTAGAATATATAACTGAATTATCAGCTTCATTTTGGTAGAAAAATGTATAAAAAGATGTTGTCATTGAAATCATCAAAAAATACACCTTGAAGTGAATCTAATGGCCATTTATTTTTTATCTATATTGTTAGTGGTAAATAATTTTCAGTTATGTTTTAACTTAGTAATTATATACCCCCCAAAATAATATGGAAATGTTCCCTTTAATTCTCATAATAAAAACTCTGAGACCTACATTTAAATACATCTAGACTCTTTCCGGGAAAGTGTTAATGAAATTAACAGTGAAAAGGTATCATGAATTCTACTGGGATAATTACATGGGTAATTTAACAGAAAATTTGGATTAAACTGGAAGCATTTCTATGATACACAGTAAAACCTCTGTGAATGGTATGTAGAAAATGGAAGACTTCATACTGTCTTTTGGATGCAAAGATAATCTTTAAAAATGTTAAGTAGAAGTAGTTGTTAAAAGGTAAATTTCTGCTTTCATTATTCTAATAGTTTTTTTTTTTAAAATTAGCTAATTGTTGTTTCATGGCTTTATTGTCCTTTTGCACTTTTTTTTTTGACAATATTTCCTGTATGATTTTTTTATTTATTTTATTTTGTTTTTATTTTTCCGTAAGTTATTGGGGTACAGGTGGTATTTGATTACATGAGTAAGTTCTTTAATGGTGATTTGTGAGATTTTGGTGCACACATCACCCAAGCAGTATGCACTGCACCATATTCGTAGTCTTGTATCCCTCGCCCCCTCCCACTTTTCCCCCCAAGTCCCCAAAGTCCATTGCATCATTCTTATGCCTTTGCATCCTCATAGCTTAACTCCCAAATATCAGGGAGAACATACGATGTTTGGTTTTCTATTCCTGAGTTACTTCACTTAGAATAATAGTCTCCAATCTCATCCAGTTCACTGCAAATGCTGTTAATTCATTCCTTTTTATGACTGCATAGTATTTCATCGTATGTATGTGTATATATATATATATATACTACAGTTTCTTTATCCACTCGTTGATTGATGGGCATTTGGGTTGGTTCCATGATTTTGCAATTGTGAATTGTGCTGCTATAAACATGCATGGGCAAGCATCTTTTTCGAATAATGACGTTTTTCCCTCTGGGTAGATATACAGTAGTGGGATTCCTGGATCAAATGGTACTCCTACTTTTAGTTCTTTAAGGAGTCTCCACACTGTTTTCCATAACAGCTGTACTAGTTCACATTCCCACCAACAGTGTAGAAGTGTTCCCTGTTCACTGCATCCATGCCAGTATCTACTGTTTTTTGGTTTTTTGATTATAGTCATTCTTGCAGGAGTGAGGTGGAATCGCATTGTGGTTTTGATTTGTATTTGCCTGATCATTAGTGATGTTGAATATTTTCTCATATGTTTATTGGCCATGTATAGATCTTCTTTTGAGGATTGTCTATTTATATCCTTAGCCCGATTTTTGATGGGATTGTTTGTTTTGTTCTTGCTGATTTGTTTGAGTTCTTTGTAGATTCTGGATATGAGTCCTTTGTCAGAAGTAAAGATTGTGAAGATTTTCTCCCACTCTGTGGGTTGTCTGTTTGCCGACTGTTTCTTTTGCCATGCAAAAGCTCTTTTGTTTAATTAAGTCACAACTATTTATCTTTGTCTTTATTGCATTTGCTTTTGGGTTCTTGGTCATGAAATCCTTGCCTAAACCAATATTAAGAAGGGTTTTTTTCCAATGTTATCATCTAGAATTTGTATAGTCTCAGATCTTAGGTTTATGTGATTAATCCATCTTGAGTTGATTTTTGTATAAGGTGAGAGGTGAGAATCCAGTTTCATTCTCCTACATGTGGCTAGCCAGTTATCCCAGCACCATTTATTGAAAGGGGTGTCCTTTCCCGACTTTATGTTTTTATTTGCTTTGTTGAAGATCAGTTGTTAATAAGTATTTGGCTTCATTTCTGGGTGCTTTATTCTGTTCCATTGGTCCATGCACCTGTTTTAGTATTAGTACCATGCTGTTTTGGTCACTATGGTCTTCTAGTATAGTTTGAAATCAGGTAGTGTGATGCCTCTAAATTCGTTCTTTTTGGTTAGTCATGCTTTGGCTATGCAGGCTCTTTTATGGTTCCATGTGAATTTTAGAATTGTTTTTTCTAATTCTGTGAAGAATGATGGTGGTATTTTGAGGGGGATTGCATTGAATTTGTATATTACTTTTGGCAGTATAGTCACGTTCACAAAATTGATTATACCCATCCATGAGCATGGGATGTCCTTCCATTTGTTTACGTCATCTATGATTTCTTTCAGCAATGTTTCATAGTTTTCCTTTTAGAGGTCTTTCAACTCCTTGGTTAGGTGTATTCCTAAGTGTTTTTTGTTTGTTTGCTTGTTTTCCAGCTATTGTAAAAGGGGTTTTCTTGATCTGATTCTCCACTTGGTCACTGTTGGTGTATGGAAGAGCTACCGATTTGTGTACATTAATCTTGTATCCAGAAACTTTGCTGAATTCTTTTATCAGTTCTAGGAGCTTTCTGGAGGAGTCCTTAGAGTTTTCAAGGTAAACAATCCTATCATCAGCAAACTAATGTGACAGCTTGACCTCCTCTTTACCAATTTGGATGCCCTTTATTTCTTTCTCTTGTCTGATTGCTCTGACTAGGACTTCTAGTACTACATTGAAGAGGAGTGGTAAGAGTGGGCATCCTTTGGTAGGCTGAGGCAGGAAAATCACCTGAATCCAGGAGGCAGAGGTTGCAGTGAGCCAGGATCATGCCATTACACTTCAGCCTGGGCAACAAGAGCGAGACTCCATATAAAAAATAAAAATAAAAAAATAAAAAATAAAAAATAAAAGAGTGGGGATGCTTCTCTTGTTTCAGTTCTCAGAGAGAATGCTTTCCACTTTTCCCCATTCAATATTATGTTGGCTGTAGGTTTGCAATAGATGGCTTTTATTACATTAAGGTATGTCCCTTGTATGCTGATTTTGGTGAGAGTTTTAATCATAAAGGATGAGGAATTTTGTTGAATGCTGTTTCTGCATCTATTATGATGATCATGTGATGTTTGTTTTTAATTCTGTATATGTTGTGTCACATTTATTGACTTTTGTATGTTAAACTATCCCTGCATCCTTGGTACGAAACCCACTTGATCATAGTGGATTATCTTTTTGACATGTTGTTGGATTCGGTTAGCTAATATTTTGTTAAAGATTTTAGCATCCATGTTCATCAAGGATATTGGTCTGTAGTTTTCTTTCTTTCTTTTATTTATTTATTTTTTTGAGACAGAGCCTCACTCTGTCACCCAGGCTGGAGTGCAATGGCATGATCTTGGCTCACTACAACCTCTACTTCCTGGCTTCAAGCAATTCTCCCGCTTCAGCCTCCTGAGTAGCTGGGATTACAGGCACCCACCACCACACCTAGCTAATTTTTGTATTTTTAGTAGAGATGGAGTTTCCACATGTTGGCCAGACTGGTCTTCAGCTACTGACCTCAGGTGGTCCACCCAACTCAGCCTCCCAAAGTGCTGGGATTATAGGCGTGAGCCACCACGCATGGTCTGCAGTCTGTAGTTTTCTTTTTTGGTTATGTCTTTTCCTGGTTTTGGTATTAGGGTGATGCTGGCTTCATAGAATGAATTAGGGAGGGTTCCTGTTTTCCCTAACTTGTGGAATAGTGTCAAAAAGATTGGTACCAATTCTTCTTTGAATGTCTGATAAAATTCTGCTGTGAATCTGTCTGGCCCTGGACTTTTTTTTGTTGATAATTTTTAAATCACGATTTCAGTCTTGCTGCTTGTTATTGGTCTGTTCAGAGTATCTAATTCTTCATGATTTAAGCTAGGAGGGTTGTATTTTTCCAGGAATTTATCATCTATTCTAGGTTTCCTAGTTTATATGCATAAAGGTGTTCGTAGTAGCTTTGAATGATCTTTTGTATTTCAGTGGTGTCAGTTCTAATATCTCCTGTTTTGTTTCTTAGTGAAGTTATTTGGATTTTCTCTCTTGTTTTCTTGGTTAATCTTGCCAGTGGTCTATCTATTTTATTTATCTTTACAAAGAACCACCTTTTTGTTTCATTATCTTTTGAATTTCTTTTTGTTCCAGTTTCATTTAGTTCTACTCTGATCTTGGTTATTTCCTTTCTTCTGCTGGATTTGGGCTTGGTTTGTTCTTGTTTCTCTAGTTCCTTGAGGTGTGACCTTAGGAGTGTCAGTTTATGCTCTTTCAGTCTTTTTGATGTAGGCTTTTAAGGCTATGAACTTTTCTCTTAGCATTGCCTTTGCTGTAGCCTAGAGGTTTTGATAGGTTGTGTCATTATTGTCATTCAGTTTGAAGAATTTTTAAATTTCCATCTTGATTTTGTTTTTGACCCGGTGCTCATTCAGGAGCAAGTTATTTAATATCCATATATTTGCATGGTTTTGAAGTTTCCTTTTGGAGTTGATTTCTAGTTTTACTCCACTGTGGTCTAAGAGAGTGCTTAATATGATTTCAATTTTCTTAAATTTATTGAAACTCGTTTTATGGCCTATCATATGGTCTATCTTGGAGAAAGTTCCATATACTGTTGAATAGAATGTGTATTCTGTGGTTGCTGGATGAAATGTTCTGTATATATCTGCTAAGTCCATTTGTTCCAAGGTATTGTTTCTTTGTTGACTTTCCGTCTTGATGACATATCTAGTGCTGTCAGTGGAGTACTGAAGTCCCTCACTGTTTTTGTGTTGCTGTCTACCTCATTTCTTAGGTCTATTAGTAATTGTTTTATAAATTTGGGAGCTCTGGTGTTAGATGCATATATGTTCAGGATTCTGTTATTTTCCTATTGGACAAGGCGTTTTACCATTACATAATGTCCCTCTTTGTTTATTTTAACTGCTATTGCTTTAAAGTTTGTTTTGTTTAAGATCAAATCAAATTTTAAAGAAGATAAAGAAGGTTATTATGTAATGGTAAAGGGATCAATTCAACAAGAAGAGCTAACTATCCTAAATATATATGCACCCAATACAGGAGCACCCAGATTCATAAATCAAATCCTTAGAGACTTACAAAGAGACTTAGACTCCCACACAATAATAATGGGAGACTTTAACACCCCACTGTCAACATTAGAGAGATCAATGAGACAGAAAGTTAACAAGGATATCCAGGAATTGAACTCTCCACCCCAAATCAACAGAATATACATTCTTCTCAGCACCACATCACATTTATTCCAAAATTGACCACATAGCAGGAAGTAAAGCACTCCTCAGCAAATGTAAAAGAACAGAAATTATAACAAACTGTCTCTCAGACCACAGTGTAATCAAACTAGAACTCAAGATTAACAAACTCAATCAAAACCACTCAACTACATGGAAACTGAGCAACCTGCTCCTGAATGACTACTAGGTACATAATGAAATGTAGGCAGAAATAAAGATGTTCTTTGAAACCAATGAGAATGAAGATACAACATACCAGAATCTCTGGGACACATTTAAAGCAGTGTGTAGAGGGAAATTTATGACACTAAATTCCCATAAGAGAAAGCAGGAAAGATCTAAAATTGACAACCTAGCATCACAATTAAAAGAATTAGAGAAGCAAGAGCAAACACATTCAAATGCTAGCAGAAGGCAAGAAATAACTAAGATCAGAGCAGAACTGAAGGAGATAGAAACACAAAAAACCTTTAAAAAAATCAATGAATCCAGGAGCTGACTTTTTGAAACGATCAACAAAATTGATAGACCACTAGCAAGACCAATAAAGAAGAAAAGAGAGAAGAATCAAATAGATGCAATAAAAAATGATAAAGGGGATATCACCATCAACCCCACAGAAATACAAACTACTGTCAGAGAATACTATAAACACCTCTATGCAAATAAACTAGAAAACCTAGAAGAAATGGATAAATTCCTGCACACATACATTCTCCCAAGACTAAACCAGGAAAAACTTGAATGCCTGAATAGACCAATAACAGGCTCTGAAATTGAGGCAATAATTAATAGCCTACCAACCAAGAAATGTCCAGGACCAGATGGATTCACAGCTGAATTCTACCAGAGGTACAAGGAGGAGCTGGTACCATTCCTTCTGAAACTATTCCAATCAATAGAAAAAGAGGGAATCCTCCCTAACTCATTTTATGAGGCCAACATCATCCTGATACGAAAGCCTGGCTGAGACACATCAGAAAAAGAGAATTGTAGACCAATATCCCTGATAAACATCAATGCAAAAATCCTCAATAAAATACTGGCAAACCAAATCCAGCAGCACATCAAAAAGCTTATCCACCATGATCAAGTGTGCTTCATCCCTGGAATGCAAGGTTCGTTCAATATACACAAATCAATAAACATACTCCAGCACATAAATAGAACCAAAGACAAAAACCACATGATTATCTCAATAGATGCAGAAAAGGCCTTTGACAAAATTCAAAAGCCCTTCATGCTAAAAACTCTCAATAAATTCGGTATTGACGAAACATATCTCAAAATAATAGCAGCTATTTATGAGAAACTGACAGCCAATATCATACTGAATGGGCAAAAACTGGAAGCATTCTCCTTGAAAACTGGCGCAAGACAGGGATGCCCTCTCTCACCACTCCTCTTCAACATCATGTTGGAAGTTCTGGCCAGGGCGATCAGGCAAGAGAAAGAAATAAAGGGAATTCAGATAGGAAGAGAGAAAGTCAAATTGTCTCTGTTTGCAGATGGATGACATGATTGTCTATTTAGAACACCCCATTGTCTCAGCCTGAAATCTCCTTAAGCTGATAAGCAACTTCAGTAAATCTCAGGATACAAAATCAATGTGCAAAAATCACAAGCATTCTTATGCACCAGTAACAGACAAACAGAGAGCCAAATCGTGAATGAACTTCCATTCACAATTGCTTCAAAGAGAATAAAATACCTAGGAATCCAACTTACAAGGGATGGAGAGGACCTCTTCAAGGAGGACTACAAACCACTGCTCAGTGAAATAAAAGAGGACACAAACAAATAGAAGAACATTCCATGCTCATGGATAGGAAGAATCAATATTGTGAAAATGGCCATACTGCCCAAGGTAATTTATAGATTCAATGCCATCCCCATTAAGCTACCAATGACTTTCTTCACAGAATTGGAAAAAAATTACTTTAAAGTTCATATGGAACCAAAAAAGAGCCTGCATTGCCAAGAAAATCCTAAGCCAAAAGAACAAAGGTAGAGGCATCACGCTACCTGACTTCAAATTATACTACAAGGCTATGGTAACCAAAACAGCATGGTATTTGTACCAAAACAGAGATATAGACCAATGGAACAGAACAGAGCCCACAGAAATAATACTACACATCTACAACCATCTGATCTTTGACAAACCTGACAAAAAGAAGAAATGGGGAAAGGATTCCCTATTTAATAAATGGCACTGGGAAAACTGGCTAGCCATAAGTAGAAAGCTGAAACTGGATCCCTTCCTTATACCTTAAACAAAAATTAATTCAAGATGGATTAGAGACTTAAATGTTAGACCTAATACCATAAAAACCCTAGAAGAAAACCTAGGCAATACCATTGAGGACATAGGCATGGGCAAGGACTTCATGTCTAAAACACCAGAAGCAACAGCAACAAAAGCCAAAATTGACAAATGGGATCTAATTAAACTAAAGAGCTTCTGCACAGCAAAAGAAACTACCATAAGAGTGAACAGGCAACCTACAGAATGGGAGAAAATTTTTGCAATCTACTCATCTGACAAAGGGCTAATATCCAGAACCTACAAAGAACGCAAACAAATTTACAAGAAAAAAACAAACAACCCCATCAAAAAGTGGGCAAAGGATATGAACAGATGCTTTTCAAAATAAGACATTTATGTAGCCAACAGACATATGAAAAAATGCTCATTATCACTAGCCATCAGAGAAATGCTAATCAAAACCACAATGAGATACCATCTCACACCAGTTAGAATGGCGATCATTAAAAAGTCAGGAAACAACAGGTGCTGGAGAGGATGTGGAGAAACAGGAACACTTTTACACTGTTGGTGGGATTGTAAACTAGTTCAACCACTGTGGAAGACAGTGTGGCGATTCCTCAAGGATCTAGAACTAGAAATACCATTTGACCCAGCCATCCCATTACTGGGTATATACCCAAAGGATTATACATCATGCTGCAGTAAAGACACATGCACATGTATGTTTATTGTGGCACTATTCACAATAGCAAAGACTTGGAACCAACCCAGATGTCCATCAATGACAGACTGGATTAAGAAAATGTGGCACATATACACCATGGAATACTACACAGCCATAAAAAAGGATGAGTTTATGTCCTTTGTAGGGACATGGATGAAGCTGGAAACCATCATTCTCAGCAAACTATCACAAGAACAGAAAACCAAACACTGCATGTTCTCACTCATAGGTGGGAACTGAACAATGAGAACACCTGGACACAGGAAGCGGAACATCATACACCAGGGCCTGTTGTGGGATGGGGGAAGTGAGGAGGGATAGCATTAGGAGATATACCTAATGTAAATGACGAGTTAATGGGTGCAACACACCAACATGGCACATGTATAAATATGTAACAAACCTGCACATTTTGCACATGTACCATAGAATATAAAGTATAATAAAAAAAAAAGTGTGTTTTGTTTGACATAAGAATAGCTACCCCTGCTTGCTTTTGGTGTCCATTTTCATGAAATGCTTTTTTCCATCCATTTACTTTAAGTGTATGTGAATCCTTATGTGTCCAGAATTGGTTCCTTCAAGTGGGTTCTTGGTCTCACTGACTTCAAGAATGGCTGCGGACCCCCGCAGTGAGTGTTACAGTTCTTAAAGATCCAGAGTTTGTTCCTTCAAGTGTCCAGAGTTTGTTCCTTCACATGTTCAGATGTGTCTGGAGTTTCTTCCTTCCAGTAGGTTCGTGGTCTCGCTTGACTTCAGGAGTAAAGCCACAGACCTTCGCAGTTAGTGTTACAGCTCTTAAAGGTGGTGCGTCCAGTGTTGCTTGTTCCTCCCAGTAGGTTCATGGTCTCACTGACTTCAGGAGTGAAGCTGCAGACCTTTGCAGCTCATAAAGGTAGTGTGGACCCAAAGAGTGAGCAGCAGCAAGATTTATTGTGAAGAGCAAAAGAATAACACTTCCACAGCGTGGAAGGGGACCTGAGCAGGTTGCCACTGCTGGCTCCGGTGGCCAGCTTTTATTCCCTTATTTGGCCCCGCCCACATCCTGCTGATGGGTCCATTTTACAGAGCATTGATTGGTCCATTTTACAGAGTGCTGATTGGTTTGCTTTTACAGAGTGCTGATTGGTGCATTTACAAACCTTTAGCTAGACACAGAGTGCTAACTGGTGTGTTTACAATCCTTTAGCTAGACACAAAAGTTCCCCAAGTCTCCACCCAACCCAGAAGTGCAGCCGGCTTCACCTCTCAATTCCCCCTCTAAACAGGACACCCCAACTGCTGTTGGGAATTGGGCGATGACCGCTCTAGCTACTTCCTGCTGCATAGGGGTGAAGAAGGGGCCCTGCAGTTGCAGTGTCCTCCAGAGGGGAACTCTTTAGGCCAGTGAAAGGGCCAGTGAGTTGGTCCAGGAGTCCTCAGTAGAAACTGTTAATTGAGCTCATTTGGGGTTCCATTTGTAAGACCATCTGTAGCTTGATGGCCTCAATTCTAGAGGAAACAAATTTGACAAGGAAATTAAAAATACAGGGCCTGAAGGCGAGTAATAGCAAGATGGCTGCCATGGGATCTAGAAACGGGAGAAGCCATGTTGCCCAACTCCAGAGGTTGGTATAAGAATTTGAAAGGCATTGTCTGATTTCAGAAGGCTTTTCCTGTAAATGCCAGGGGCATCTTGTACTATCTCTGACTGGTTAGTGTAAAAACAACACTCTTCCCCTAAGAAGGTACAGAGTCCTCCTTTCTCTTCAGTGAGGAAGTCTAGGCCTCAGCAGTTTTAGAGAGTCACTGCTGCCAAAGAGTCTATTTGGGATTGTAGTTACCATCCTTACTAGATAGATTTTGCTATTTCTTGCAAACTGAGAAATCCTTTGAGAGTGTGTGGTAGTAGGATAATGCATGCTACACTGTTAACTTCTAGCTAACTTCACTTTAGTTGAAAACCTTGTAAGTTTGGGATTTTAATTTTTCTTTGCTATTAATAAAACCTCGTTTGGTCCATATTAACTTAGAATTGGTATAGATGGCTCCTTCCTGATTCTGTAAGGACTTTAAGATTTGACTGAGTTCAAACAATTAGCAAGTTTGAGCAGACCAATTATTAGGCAATTTTCCTAACTCTGCTTCTACAAGAGTTTCCTTATCATTTGTTGAATACCCATTATGTCTTTTTTCCTTAATCGCCCAGGAGGAACTATCTATCTCCTGTCCTGAAGGGAATTCCTCCTAGATCTGGTCAGAGCTTTGTATGGTAATTAATTAAGATTTAGATCCTCTTTTAGGAAACCTTCGGGGTTAAGGATTTTTGATAGGAAGGCTATGGGTTGTCAGTGGCCTCGGTACTTTCCACCCTTGTTTACACTGACAACAAGATGGTATTGGAGTGTTATAGGGTTACAGAGAAGACCTTCACTTATCAATTATAGGTTTTAAAGTTACCCTGGCTTTTAAAGGAATAGGGTACACTGTTTTTTCTTTGCTACTTCCATTTCTCTTTCTCTTTGACTTTTTCTTTGTCTCTCTCTTTCTGACTCCACTCCCTCTTCATCTGTCTCTTCCTCTCTCTGACTTTCTGTCTCTCTCTTTCTCTCTTCTTGACTCCTTCTTTGTCTCTCTGTCTCTCTCTCTCTCTTTCTGTCTCTTTCTCTCTTTCCTTTCTGCTGGTCTTTCCCTGCCTCTGCCAGCTGCTTATGCTGCTGTTCTTCCCTCTCCTTCCCCTTTTGATGGCTTCAGCAGTGTAAGACAGCCACCTCCTTAGGTTTTTGCACTGAGTGCAATAACTCCATGATTTCCTCATGGAATTTAATGGGGGTTCCCCCAGAGGTTAGGAACTCCCTTTCTTTCCATATTGCAGCATGACATGTAGGATTAGATAAGCATACTTGCTATCTAATAAACATACATTTATTCTTTTTCCCTTTCCCAGTTCTAAGGCTCAGGTAAGTGCCACTAGTTCACCTGAGTGCTGGTCCCTGGGGGAAGAGACTTACTTTCAAGTATGGTTACATTACTAACTATGGTATAACCTGCCCTTCATATCCCATTATCCACAAATGAACTTCCATCGGTATATAGGTTAAGGTCAGGATTAGCTAAGGGGACTTCTAAGAGATCATCTCAGGCAGCATAAGTCTGGACTATAATTTGTTGGCAGTCATGCTCAATTGGTTCCCCATCCTCTGGGAGAAAAGTGGCAGGGTTGAGAGCCATGCATATACATATTTGAAGCACCGGTCCCTCAAGGAGTAGCACCTAGATCTAAGTAGGAGGTTGTCTGATAACCATAAACTTACTTTGGCACCTAGTATGCCATTTACATCATGAGTAGTCCAGTCAGTGAGATCTTTTCCTTGTATTATTTTGATAGCCTCTGACACTAAGACGGCCACCGCTGCAACTACCTGTAAACAGTGAGGCCAGCCTTTTGCTACTACATCAGTTTCCTTACTTAGGTATGCCACTGGTTGTGGGGTTGTCCCACGAGTCTGAGTAAGGACTCCAAGAGCTATCCCTGCTCTCTCTGTGATGTATAAAGAGAAATTTTGTCCTGTGGGAAGGCTTAAAGCTGGAGCTTGTACTAGGGCCTGCTTTACGATTTTTAAAGCTGTTTCTGCTCCTGGCTCCCATTCTACTACATGAATATTTGCCCTTTGGGTCTCTTTGATTAGAGTATGGGGGCCTGGCTATCTCGCTGTATCCAGGGATCCATAGTCAGCAAAAGCCAGTGATTCCAAGGAACCCCCACAACTGTTTTAATGTCTTAGGGTGAGGATAAGCCAGTATAGTCTGTATTCGTTCCTTGCTGAGGGCCCTGGTTCGTCTGGCTAAGATTAGGCCTAGATATTTGACCTGCTGTAGGCAAAGCTGGGCCTTTGACCTAGACGCCATGTACCCTTGATTAGCTAGAAAGTTCAAGAGATCTACAGTAGCCTGCTGGCATGAGGCTTCTGAACATGTAGCCAAAAGTAAATCATCCACATATTGAAGGACCAGAGTGCCTGGACTTGAGAAGTGTTCTAGATCTTGGGCCAGTGCCTGACCAAACAGATGAGGGGTATCCCTAAACCCTTGGGGCAAGACCATCCATGTAAGTTGGGACGTGTGGTCTGTGGGATCCTCAAAGGCAAAGAGAAACTGGGAATCAGAGTGCAGGGGAATACAGAAGAAGGCATCCTTGAAGTCGAGAACAGTGAACCATTCTGCTTCCTCTGGTATTTGAGAGAGCAGGGTATAGGAGTTGGGTACAACTGGATATAGAGGAATTACTGCCTCATTGATGAGTCTAAGATCTTGCACTAGTCTCCACTGACTGTTTCGTTTTTGTACCCCTAGAATTGGGGTGTTGCAGGGACTGCTGCATTTCCTAAGCCTTGAGCTTTTAGATGTTTAACAATATCCTGTCATCCTTTATGAGCTTCAGGCCTTAAGGGGCCTTTGATAAGGAAAAGTGGTGGAGTCTTTTAGCCCGATTTGGATTGGGTGGACATTTTTTGCCCTTCCAAATTGTCCTTCCAATGCCCAGACTTCAGGGTTGATTCCCTCCTCAAGTAGGGGACAACAAATCAGTAACTTGTTCCCCATATTCATGTAGATAATAGCTCCAGCTTTGGCTAATATATCCATCCCTAATAAGGGTGTGGAACTTTCGGGCATAACAAGAAAGGCATGTGAAAAGAGCAAAGTCTCCCAATTACAACTGAGGAGGTGGGAGAAATACCTGGTTACAGGCTGTCCCAGGATTCCTCGGATGGTAATGGACCTTGAGGACAGTCGTCCAGGACAGGAGATTAACACTGAGAAGGCTGCACCAGTGTTCAGGAGGAAGTCAATTTCCTGGCCCTCAATGGTTAAATGTACCCGGGACTCAGTGAGGGTGATGGCATGAGCTGGCGCTTGCCCCGGGCACCCTCAGTCCTGTTGTTGGATCATCTGCTTGGGGGCTTCTGTCCCAGAGAACCTTTGTCCTCTGGGGCAATGCACCTTCTCATGATTGCCTCAGCATAGCAGACATGGACGAGGGAGCGGCTTGCTTCTTGCTGGACAATCTTTACACTTATAACAAGCCCTACTGGGTAATTGGCCTTCTCCATTTTCTGTCCTCTCTGAACCACCAAGGTTTGTTTGTCTGAGGGCCATGACTAAGGCTGCAGCCTTTCTCTGATCTCGCTTTTCCTTTTGGCCCTGTTCCTCTTGGTCCCTATTTTAAAACACCGAGGTTGCCAAGTTTAATAATGCCTCCAGATTTTGTTCAGGGCCCAGGGCTTGCTTTTGGAGCTTTCTCCTGATATCTGTGGCTGATTGGGTAATAAACTTATCTTTTAGAATCCACTGAGTGAGTTGAGTGACAGGGGAGTATATTTTCTTAAGGCCTCCTGTAGCCGCCTGAGGAAGGCAGAAGGATTTTCTTCCTTTCCCTGAGTTATTGTGGACATCATTGAATAATTCATGGACTTTTTCCTAATTCTCCTTAGTCCTTCTAGAACACAGGTCAACAGATGTTTGTGACTCCAGTCCCCATGATCTGAGTTGAGGTCCCAGTGGAGTTCCATACTGGGGATGGCTTGCTGACTGATAGGGAATTTGTGCCTTTCTTCGGCTGTCATTCTATCATTTACTTCACTAAGACACCAGGTATCCTGAAACTCTCAGGCTGCAGCTAAAGCCACATTCTTTTCATTAAAGGCTGGGGTTTGATCTAACAGTAGCATGACATTTCTCCAAGTGAGATCGAAGGTTTGCCCTAGACCCTGTAGGACATCTATGTACCAATCAGGATCATCTGAAAAACTCCCCAGGTCTGCCTTGATCTACTTTAAATCAGAAAGGGAGAAGGGGACATGTACCTGGGTTGGGCCAAATTCCCCTCCCACTATAGCTTGAAGGTGACATAACTGATAGCCCAGGGGGGTTGTGGTCCTTTTGAGATTTCTTTGCTTCTGGGCAGGGGAGATTAGAGGAGGCTTATCATTAATACAAAGGGGAGCTATAAGGAGGCTAGTATATAGGGATAAGCTGAGAGGTCCTCCTGTGGGATGTAAATTGCAAGGTTTGCATAGTTGTGGATTCTCCTTCAATGAAAAGAAAGCTTGGACGTAAGGCATTTCACTCCATTTTCCTTCCCTCTTACAGAAAAAGTCAAGCTGCAGGATAGTATTGTAATTTATACTTCCCTCAGGTGGCCATTTTCCCCCATAAGAGAGAGCATACTGGGGCCAAGCCATAGTGCAGAAAAAAATGAGCCACTTCTTTTTCAGGGTTTGCAGGTCAAATTGGTCCCAATGGCTTAGGATGCATTTCAAGGGTCAGCCTGTTGATGCCTCTTTCCCATTTGAAAGACAAAATCGCCTATGGTTTTGGTTTGTTTTGTTTCTCCCCCTGCCCAAGAACCTCCAATGGTCCCTGGACCCTGCTGATTGGAATAGTTGTGCTCACTGATGCAGCAGCAGAAACACTAGTTTTCCTCCTAGACCACAAGGAGGACGGAGGAATGTCAGATTTAGTGGCCCTTACTGACACATTCTTGAAAACCTGCACCCTTGCCTGTCCTCCTAGACCACAAAGAGGACCAAGAAAAATCGGATTTATTGTCCCTTACTGACGCATTCTTGAAAACCTGTTAGAGTCCTAAGCATTCTCCTGTTAGTATTGGGAACTTACCCTGTCCTATAAAGATGTTATGCCCCAAAAATGAAGCGGAGGGCCATACCCTGAGGGAGAGGAGGGATCTCCAGAGTTGGAAGAGTGATGTCTTTTTTGTCCTCACTTATATGAATAGGAAGGATATCATCTCTGAAGTTCCCCATATCCTAGCTCCCAGAATAGCTTTGGTTAGGCCTGCTAGTCTGAGGAGGTATCCTAAAATTCCACATAAGATAGTCCCCCACCCTGATGGGGCTTTGGGCAAAAATTATGTCTTTCTGATTGGTGAGCCTGGGTGCCTAAAGAAGGTAACAGAGTCCTGAAGTTTATACTAGAAATCATTCTTGGCCAGGCGCGGTGGCTCAAGCCTGTAATCCCAGCACTTTGGGAGGCTGAGACGGGCGGATCACGAGGTCCGGAGATCGAGACCATCCTGGCTAACACGGTGAAACCCCGTCTCTACTAAAAAATACAAAAAACTAGCCGGGTGACGTGGCGGGCGCCTGTAGTCCCAGCTACTTGGGAGGCTGAGGCAGGAGAATGGCGTAAACCCAGGAGGCGGAGCTTGCAGTGAGCTGAGATCCGGCCACTGCACTCCAGCCTGGGCGACAGAGCAAGACTCCGTCTCAATAAAAAAAAGAAAGAAAGAAATCATTCTTACAGGAGAAACTAGAAAAGAACCAGAGACAGAGAGTGTTTTTTAGAAGCAGAACTAGCCTCAGAGAAGAGAGGCAAGAGGAAGTTTGTCTGACAAGCATTAGGACCCAGGATGCAAGGGTCAGGATAGATAGGATAGATGGGTGAGTCTTGCTTGGGCGACATGACTTTGAGAGTTCTGCTCATGTTTGCAGGGTCAAGCAACTTGTTGTCAGGACCCTGGAGCCGAATGGCTTTCCTCCCTGTTGACCCTTGGGACAGCCCAGAAGTACAGGAAAAGCAGGAGCTGGTTCCAGGCAAACCAATGCTCCCAACTTCGAAGAGTTGGGGGTTGTTAGAGAGCCCTTTCCCAGAAAGCCTGACACCCCTGTCTTTAGTCCAGTGGTCACGCTAGTCGCTTTTAACTGGCCAACAGGTGCCTGGTATTTAGCCCCCAAATTCTAACGAAAAATAGGAGAGAATAGCAAGTGAAAGGGGTCTGATGGTACTCACCGCTTGGCGATAGTCGATGGTCCCTTTGTGGTTGCCAAAATGTGTCCAGAATGGGTTCCTTCCAGTGGGTTCTTGGTCTTGCTGACTTCAAGAGTGAAGCCATGGATGCTCGCGGTGAGTGTTACAGTTCTTAAAGATGGTGTGTCCAGAGTTTTTTCCTTCAGATGTTCAGATATATCTGGAGTTTCTTCCTTCCAGTGGGTTCGTGGTCTTGCTTGACTTCAGGAGTGAAGCTGCAGACCTTTGCAGTGAGTGTTACAGCTCTTAAAGATGGCACGTCCAGAGTTGTTTGTTCCTCCTGGTGGGTTTGTGGTCTTGCTGACTTCAGGGGTGAAGCTGCAGACCTTCGCAGTGAATGTTACAGCTCATAAAGGTTGTGTGGATTCAAAGATTGAGCAGCAGCAAGATTTATTGTGAAGAGCAAAAGAACAACACTTCCACAGCAAGGAAGGGGACCTGAGCAGGTTGCCACTGCTGGCTCCGGTGGCCAGCTTTTATTCCCTTATTTGGCCCCGCCCACATCCTGCTGATTGGTCCATTTTACAGAGTGCTGATTGGTCCGTTTTTACAGAGTGCTGATTGGTATGTTTACAAACCTTTAGCTAGACACAGAGTGCTGATTGGTGTGTTTACAAACCTTTAGACACAGAGTACTGATTGGTGTGTTTTTACAGAGTGCTGATTGGTGCATTTACAAACCTTAGCTAGACACAGAGCACTGATTGGTGTGTTTATAATCGTTTAGTTAGTCAGAAAAGTTCTCCAAGTCCCCACCTGACCCAGAAGCCCAGCTGGCTTCACCTCTCACTTATGTGCTAGGTGAGTCTCCTAAAGACAGAAGATAGTTGGTTAGTGAGTTCTTATCCATTATGCGGCTCTGTATCTTTTAAATGGAGCATTGAGTCATTTACATTCAATGTTAGTGTTGAAATGTGAGGTACCATTGCATTCCTCATGCTCTATGTTGCCTGTGTACTTTGGATTTTGTTTTCGCTTTTTAACTTGTATTTTTGTTTTATAGGTCCTGTGTGATTTAAGCTTTAAAGAGGTTCTGTTTTGATGTGTTTCCAGGATTTGTTTCAAGATTTAGAGATCCTTTTAGCAGTTCTTGTAGTGGTGGCTTGGTAATGGTGAATTCTGTCAGCATTTGTTTCTCTGAAAAAGTGCTTTAACTCCTGCTGCTTTAAAGTTTGTTTTGTTTGATATAAGAATAGCTACCCTGGTCACTTTTGGTGTCCATTTGCATGAAATACCTTTTTCCACCCATTTACTTGAAGTTTATGTGAGTCCTTATGTGCTAGGTGAGTCTCCTTTCCTTCCTATATGATGCTTAGTTTTACTGGATACGAAAAACTTGGCTGATAATTGTTTTGTTTGAGGAGGCTGAAGTTAAGGGCCCAGTCCCTTCTAGCTCACAGGGTTTCTGCTGAGAAATCTGCTACTAATTGGATAGGTTTTCCTTTAAACTTTACCTGGTGCTTCTGTATCATAGCTCTTAAGATCCTTTTCTTCCTCTTAACTTTGGATAACCTGATGACAATGTGCCTAGGTGAAGATCTCTTTGTGAGGAATTTCCAGGGTGTTCTTTATGCCTATTGTATTTGGATGTCTAGGTCTCTCACAAGGCCAGGGAAGTTTTCCTTGATTATTTCCCCAAATATGTTTTCCAAACTTTTAGAATTCTCTTCTTCCTCAGGAACACTGATTATTCTTAGGTTTGGTCATTTAACATAATCCCAGATTTATTGGAGGCTTTGTTCATATTTTCTTGTTCTTTTTTCTTTGTCTTTGTTGGATTGGGTTAATTTGAAGACCTTGTCTTCGAGCTCTGAATTTCTTTCTTCTACTTCTTTAATTCTATTGCTGAGACTTTCCAGAGCATTTTGCATTTCTAAACATGTGTCCAAAGTTTCCTGAATTTTTGATTGTTTTTTCTTTAAGCTATCAATTTTCTTGAATATTTCTCACTTCACCTCTCATATCATATTTTGGATTTCCTTGCATTGGGCTTTGCCTTTCTTTGGTCCCTCCCTGATTGGCTTAATAACTAACCTCCTGAATTCCAATCAGGGATTTCTTCTTGGTTTGGATCCATTACTAGTGAACTAGTGTGATTTTTGGGGGGTGTTGATCAGCCTTGTTTTGTCATATTACCAGAGTTGGTTTTCTCATTTGGGTAGGCTCTGTTAGAGGTAAGGTCTAGGGTTGAAGGATGCTGTTCACTTTCTTTGGTCCCACAGGGTGTTCCCTTGATGTAGTACTCTCTCCCTTTTCCTGTGGATATGGCTTCCTGTGAGCCGAACTGCAGTATTGTTGTCTCTCTTCTGAGTCTAGCCACCCAGCGAGTCCTCCCAGTAGCGAGCTGTACTGGGGGTTGTCTGCACAGAGTCCTGTGATGTGAACTGTCTATGGGTCTCTCAGCTGTAGATACCAGTGCCTGTTCTGGTGGAAGTGGCAGGGGGTGCAATGAACTCCATGAGGGTTTTTACCTTTGGTGGTTTAATATTCTATTTTTGTGCTGGTTGGCATCCTGCCAGGAGGTGGCACTTTCCAGAGAGCATCAGCTGTGGTATTGTGGGGAGGAACCGGTGGTGGGCAGGACCCTAGAACTCCCAGTTATATGCCCTTTGTCTTCTGCTACTATGGTGGGTAGGGAAGGACTATCAGGTGGGGCAGGGCCAGGCTTGTCTGAGCTCAGATTCTTCTTGGGTGGGTCTTGCTGAGGCTTCTGTGGGGAATGAAAGTGAGATTCCCAGGTCACTGGAGTTGTGTACCTAAGAGGATTATGGCTGTCTCTGCTGAGTCATGCAGATTGTCAGGGAACTGGGGAAAAGCTGGCAATCACAGGCCTCACCCAGCTCCCATATAAACCGAAGGACCGGTCTCACTCCCATCATGCCCCCAGCAACAGCCCACAGACCTTTTCCAGGCAGAGAGTCATATAGGTTTGAAAACCTGCCCCAGGCTCTCTGCCTCCCAGTTGTGGAAAAAAAGGGCTTGGTTCTTCCCCGACCTGTGGAGTCTGCACACTGGATTTGTGCCCTCCCCTGAGTTCTGGCCAGGAGACTTCTCACCCTGTTCGAATTGTTACAAAGTTCAGCTAGAGATTTGCTTCTCCCTGTGTAGTTTTAACCCCTGCTCCTCTCCCATTGGATCCCTGTGGGCCAGGCAGGAATGACCCACTAGGGGACCCAGCAAGCTCATAGGGCCTTTTTGCTGCTTCCTCTACCCCTGTATTTCGCTCGGCTCTCCAAATAGACTCAGCTCCAGGTAAAGTTGGAAACCTCCCACAAGCAGACCTTCAGTTTCTCCAGTGGCGGTGTGTGTTTGGGAGGGGAGGGTCTTCTTTTCCTACTTCTGCAGTTGAGGCACTGACAGTTTTAAGGATGTCTCCTGGGTCCTGCAGGAGCAGTCTGCTTCCTTTGGAGGGTCTGTGAGTCCTCTCGGGATTGCTCGTTTGTTCTTGCTGTCAATCTGGAAAATCATTATTTTAAAATTCTGCACTTTTAATATATAGTATTTAATATAATTTTATACCCTCACAACAAAGTTGTAAATCCATTCTGCTTGTTTTCTAATTGGATCAATTAACATAAGAAAATAAACTACAACTTCCCTCAAATAACTTAATTTGGGGCCGTTTCAACTTGATCTGTCTTGATCTGTATGTTGGAGCTGGTTTCCACTCAAGAATATTCTCGACTATTGAATGATAGCAGATTAAAAAAACTGAAGAAATTTATTTCCTAAAGGGAAGAAATAGAACCTAATACGTTTAGAGCTTTTGTTATTCATCTGATAATATGCTGTATATTTATCCATAAACTTTTAATTCTGAAAATTATTCTATAAAACATTTGTCATATTCTCAATTATAAAGATGAGAAAATAGTTTCAAAGAAAGAATTTTCAGTGTCATACACTTTACACATAGCCACGTTGAGTTTCAAGTCCAAGGCTGACAGTTGACTCCAAAGCCACAAGCCCACATCCTTTTCAATATCAACTGCTTGCAAAATTCAAGTTGTAATGACATGTGTCATGGATATTTTTCTTTTTAGGAACATGTATGTAAAACATATATGTTATTTTTAAAGATTTTATTGTGAATTATATCAAACAGTAGTGACACAAAACATAAATGCAAAGCTTTATAAAGTATCGTAAGGCAAACATTCATTTAAACACCACTGATAACCTATGCCCAGGAATAGAATATTGCCAGCACCCTTGAAGCTCCCCACCCTCACCACGCTCTTTATGAACACCATCCTCTTCTTTCTCCCATAAGATTACTACTATCTTTACTTCTAACATTATAGTCCAGACTTTTTTTATGGTAAAATATACATAAAATGTACCATTTAACCGTTTTAAACTGTATGGTTCAGTGGCATTAAGTATATTCACATTGTTGTATAATCATTACCACCATCCATCTTCAGAATTTTTCATCTTTTCAAACTGAAACTCTACCCATTATCAATAACTGTACCCATTATTAATAACTCCCATTCCTCTTTTCTCCCAACCCTAGCAACCACCATGCTACTTTCTGTCACTATGCATTTGACCACTCTAGGTACCCCATATAAGTGGAATCATACAATATAAACCTTCTGTGACTGGCATATTTCTTTCAGCATGGTATCTTCAGGGTACATCCATGTTGTAGTACCTGCCAGGGTTTCCTTCCTTTTAAAGGTCAAACAATATTTCATTGTATGTATGCACCATGTTTGTTTATCTAGTTATCTATCAATGTACAACTTGTACAACTTGGGTTGCTTCTACCTTTGGTCTATTATGAAGAATATTGCCATGAACATGGATGTACAAATAGCTGTTTCAGTCCTTGCTCTCAGTTGTTTGGGGTATATACCTACAAACAGAATTGGTGGATTATTTGCTTCATTTATTGAGGAACTACCATATTGTTTTCCATAGCAGCTGTACTATTTTACATTATCATTAGCAGTGCACAAGTGTTCTGATTTCTCCATATCCTTGCCAACAATTGTTACTTTTTGTGTTTTCATTGTAGATTTGTTCTTTTTGAAAACTTTGCATACATGAAATAATGCACATTTTCCTCTCATTCTGGCTTTTTTGTTCAGCTTGTCAGATTCATGCATGCAGTTGAATGTAGCTGAAGCTGTACATTTTTATTACTCTGTAGTAGTCCATGTATGACAATATCAATTTATTACTTACTCCACTGCTGATGGACATTTGGATTGTTCTAGTTCTTAGTTATTATGAATAATGCTGCTGAGAACATTCATATACATGAACGTTGGGGTATGTGTGGGCAATTTGTTTTTTATATACCTAGAAGTAGAATTGCTGGATCACATGTAGGCATATGTTCAACATTAGATTGTGCCAAGTTATTTTTCAAAGTTGTTGTACTAGTTTACATTTCCACCAGAAGTTTTTGAGTTCTCACTGCATCATATCCTTCCTACTGCAAATGTGGTTTTCGCCATTCTAATAATTATTGATGATATTGAACATTTTTGTTTTTACATATTTATTGAGCATTTGGATAGTCTCTTTCATAAAATAGCCTCCTGCCTTTTTTTTCTATTGATTCTTTTGTCTTTATTGATTTGCATGAAAAAATATTGATAATGGGATGGACGGATAGGTAGGTAGAGAGAGAGATACAAACTTGTTGTTGCAAATGCCTTCTATTCCTTGCCTTTTCACTTTCCTTTTTGTTTTGAGGCGCAGTCTCACTCTGTGGCCCAGGCTGGAGTGCAGTGGCGTGATCTTGGCTCACTGCAAACTCCGCCTCCCAGGTTCACATCATTCTCCTGCCTCAGCATCCCGAGTAGCTGGGACTACAGGCACCCGCCACTAGGCCCAGCTAATTTTTTGTATTTTTAGTGGAGACGGGGTTTGGCCATGTTAGCCAGGATGGTCTCTGGATCTCCTGACCTCGTGATCCACCCGCCTGGGTCTCCCAAAGTGCTGGGATTACAGGCCTGAGCCACCGCGCCCGGCCTGCTTTTCACCGTCTTAATGACGAATAGAAGTTTTTAATGTCAATGTAGTAAAGATTTATAAAACAACTTTCCTTTGTGGCTGATGGTTCTTTTGCCCTTTCAAATAAACCTTTCCCTACCCCAAAGTCATGAAGATATTTTAAATTCGCTGTCAAGCTGGGCGCGGTGGCTCATACCTGTAATCCCCCAGCACTTTGGGAGGTCGAGACGGGTAGATCACCTAAGGTCAGGAGTTCAAGACCAGCCTGACCAACATGGAGAAACCCCGTCTCTATTAAAAATACAAAAAAATTAGCTGGGCATGGTGGCTCATGCCTGTAATCCCAGCTACCCAGGAGGCTGAGGCAGGAGAATCACTTGAACCCGGGAGGTGGAGGTTGCGGTGAGCCAAGATCTTGCCATTGAACTCCAGCCTGGGCAACAAGAACGAAACTCTGTCTCAATAAGTAAGTAAGTAAGTAAGTAAGTAAGTAAGTAAGTAAGTAAGTAAATAAATAAATAAATAAATAAATAAATAAATAAATAAATAAAATAAAATAAATTACCTGTCAATAGATTCAAAAAAAGGTGGAAGGCCGCTGAGAATTTCATTGAATTTACATTATAAGTATAGATGAATTTGTAGATAATTGATACCTTCATAAGATATCAATTGATCTTGGCTTGGTCCTCCAAGCTATGAACATTGTATATTCCTCCATGGGTCTTTAATTTTCCTTACTGTTCTCTTGTTTTCTGCAAAGGTATGTTGTCCATCTTGCATTAATATTTATTTTTAAGTATTTGGTATACTCAATGCTATTATAAATGTTATATATTTATAAGCTTTTGCTTTCTCTTTGTTGGCATACAGAAATCAAAAGATTGTTGATACTGAGTCTTTGTTCAACTCATGTATTCTGATAATTTTACTAGAACATTTCTGACATCTACTCAAATCATTTAATTGGAAATAATATCCATCCATTTTTAATTATTAGAGCATTTTAATACGATTTTTTTCTTACCTTATTGCCTTGGTTAAGACCTTTAATACAGTATTAAATTGACATACATGGTGGTCATCATAAGCATCTTTCTGTCATCCTCATCTCGAAGAAGAAAGCCTGCTTGAAATTCTTCCTAAATTTCTATAAATAATGAAACATCGGGGTAAACTTTTGGACAATTTTTGTTTTATAACTTCAACTCATTAACAATGATATGGTATACGGAGAGATTACATTTTATCTAAAACTACCCTCAGTTCTTACTTATCAAAGCCTCTGTGTCACTGACTTTTCTAAAAATCAAAATCCTTAAAATTGAATCCTCTGAATTTTAGACATCTCACCTGATATTTTGATACTGACTTCTATATTTATATATGTGACATTATTCCTTTCATTTTACAACAACTGTTTAAAGTGTGATTTGGTGTGTATTCTGTAGTAACTTCACAAATTCTTGTTAATTAATTTAACAGTATGTTATTTGAAAAAAAAGATACACGTGACTGTTTCAATATATTTTACTAGCTGTATCTCTATTACTAAAATATAGTGAGACAATTTTGGTGCAAATCCCTCAGATGGTTCTTAATCTGAGATGAGGGAGCCTTTATTTCCCTCAGTATAGTATATATATTTTTGATCACTCAAATGCCCCATTATTCCAGATTATTGAAATAAATAATTACGGCTGTCATTTTGGTTTAACGTGATAGTGAAAATAACTGTAAGAGATAAATCTCCCTTTTTTTTTCATTTCACTAGATTGAAAAAGCAATCCATGTGCTTTTCATCGACCTCTCTTCACCTCTCTTAATCAAGAATTTCTGTCTAAAATAATGTTTGGAAAAGGACAGACATAAAGAGAGCTGCATGAAAATGCTAACACATCTTCAGTTTCACTCTTTCAATAATAGCCATACTGTTCCTTTTGCTGCCATATGTGGACTCAGTCCTCCATCCTACCTCGAACCCTCATTGCTCTGACAAATGACCAGTTCTGTGATTCAGATTCGTTGAGATCAGCTAGGTGTACTCCGTGATAATGATGATGATGAATGATGATGAAAGAGGTAGTAGTGATGATGATGCTGGGTAGCTAATTTGTAGAACCTTTGAATAGATGTGCCATCCCAGTGTAAAGTAGAAAGTGTGATGGTTTTGTTAGGCATCCATTTTATAAGATGGTGGATTTTAGCAAGTTTTTATATGGGAATTTTAAACAAAGCTCTCTGTTTGATATGAAGAAATATGGCACTTCACATATTTTTAAACTCTGCTTTCATAGTATATTAGAAGAAACATTTTTCATTTTTCTTTCTATAATCTTATCATTTATCTAATGATGAAAGTAGTATCATTTGTTTTATTACACAGATATTATTTTGTGCTTGAAACTTTTACTTTTTGAAGCTGAATATTATTAACAGGCTTTCCTTTACCAACACAAAGAAACATCTTTGGGAGACAGAAAACCACACTAAAATTATCAGGGGTCCATCAGTGGATTTATGCTTAGAAAGAATGGAAAGTAAATATGTAGGTCTGTGAAGACCATGTTCTTTCTCCTACTGAATTAATACATCTCAGGCCTCTCCCCAGCACTATATTATGCATTGTTTGGGTGAATAATTGCATGATGTTAATTTTGCAAGCTATAAAATTTTATTATGTTTTACTTTTTCTCCACTACAACCTGATGCCATTAAGGAGCTCAACGGATGTTTATGCTTGATGTTCCAAGTTAGACAGGTGTAGCTTGCTGTGCTTTTTAAAGAGTAGCTAACATATGTATCATGTAACATATGTATCATGAGCTTTTTCACATAATGTCAGACCAATTAATGTATTATATTTCACTGCAACAGGATCACATTAGTCTTGGTAACTTAATCATTCAGATTGGTCTATTGTCTTCCACCATGAACTTAAAATGACATAAGTATACTTAGATGCACTGAATTGTGAAAAATATAAAATATGTATGAATATGAACATTTTAAATGTGAACCAAAATTTGTCTTCAGTCACTTTGTATAAATAACTCAGGTAGCATAACCATTAAAGTACGATTCTTCCTCTGTATCCTTGGATTCAGTATCCAGGGATTCAATTAACCTCAGATTGAAAATATTCCCACCCCCCAAAAATGGATGGTTTGTGTCTGTACTAGACATGTACTGACTTTTTTCAGGTCATTATTTCCTAAACAATACAGCGTAACAACTATTTTCATAGCATTTACATTGTATTAGGTATTATAAAAACTCTAGAGATTATTTAAAGTATATGAGAGGATGTATATAGATTAGAGCATCTGGAGCACCTATGCATTTTGGTATCCAAGAAGATTCTGGAACCAATCCCCCATGGATATCAAAAGACAACTGTATAGGTTAAAAACATACCATATGTTAACTCAACCAAACAGTTGATTTATGATATCAAGGAAAATATGAACAGTGTTTTTCAGTGCACATGGGAAAACTTCTAGACACTCTTTAAAAATGAATTATTTTAAGAGGAATGCTTTCTTTAACACATAATTGAAGAAAGTAAGATTGGTACTTACAGAGTTCACTGATGAAAATGAGGATATATTTCAGATTGCTTTTTCAGTATAAAAGGTAGGTTTAGTAATTTTAAATAAATAGTTGGCCTATTTTCTTAAAGAACAGGACAATTCTTATGCTACCAAATTCAACTACCATGCTAAATGAGATTCAATACATGTCCTAATTTCATAAGGTTTGTGTTTGGACACAAAAAATGTGGGCCAAACTGACTGAGCTGATGTATAATTATAAGTCTACATGAAAAATGCAATTACAAGTAGTTCCATGGAATTGGAAACTGTGCTTTCTCACATTGTCTCCCGAGTGCCTGGTGAGACATCAGGCTTGGTGGTGGTGGAGAAATATGTGTTGAATGAATGTATGAGAGGAAGCGTTTAGAATAAAAATGCATTGATGCTACAGGAAATAAGACATAAGATATTCAATACGGTTCACCACTGAGTTCTAAAAAACAATGTTTTTCTACTTTGATTTTTAAAAGAACCACAACCCCCAAGTCAATGAGAAAAAGCTTCTGTAAATCAGCCACTAAAGTCTTATTAAATCACAAATACCAAAGACGTAAAAATCTATCTACAATTTTTAGCAACTCATCATACTAAAACTCATCTGGGGAGAAAATATTCATAGGAATTAAAGTGCTTTATTTATAAGAGGCACAATTAAGATGGGTGCTCAGTCATTTTTAGTGATTAGTACACTACCCCCTAGTTAATAGAATCCTCTAGCTTTCCCCAGCAGATGAGGGTGAGCTACTGCATTTAGGAGAAAACGGTACCTGTCTATTCTACAAACAGCTTATTTGGCAGAGTGGTATAAAACAAGTTCAATTTTGGTATGTAAAAAAGCATTATTAATATTTTTAAGGAAGAAGAAAGAAATACATGAAAAAATGGTTACAAATATATGTTAAAATATATGGTTTCATGTCTTTATATAAGGTAAATGTAACAATTTGAATAGTATTTATTTATTTAGTAATCTGTTAAAAATTAATGGGCCATTATAGTCTTTATTATTGTAACAGAGAAAAAGACTCTCCTATTTCAAATTTATTATGTAATAAATCTATTGGATTTTTAAATATATATATATATCATCACTCATGGCTTATTGATGAGAAATGTGTAATTAGGCAATTTTGTTTTGCAAGCATCATAGTGCTTATCTATAAACCTAGATTGTATATGCCTATTATATACCTAGGCTATATGGTATAGCCTATTGCTCCTAGGCTACAAACCTGTGCAGCATGTGACTGTACCGAATACTGTAGGCAATTGTAACAAAGTGGTATTTGTGTGTCCAAACATAACTAAACATAGAAAAAGTACAGTAAAAATATGTTATTTCAACTTTATAAGACCAATGTCTTCTATGTAGTTCATTATTGACTGAAATGCCATTATATGGCACATGTGGCACTATATATATATATATAGTATACACAGACACACACACACAAACACACACACACACACACACACACACACATAAAGTAAATGAAAAGGAGAAATTAGAGCCTGGCATTTTATCCTATAACCTAAGCAGAGTCAAAACAACTACATTTTAATTAAAAAAGGATTTTTTCCCACATAACATTTAGCTCTCTATCCTGACTCAAGGAGATATAGTCATGAAAAGCCCAAAATACTGTAGCATATATACTACATAAAAAATACTGTTAGATTTTCTTATTGTAACATTAAACATAATTCCTCAATTCAGTTCAACCTTCAGTGGTTCCCAACTTAATAGAGAGAATTATCACTCATCTGGTTGAATAAGCCAGGAACCTGGGTGTTATACTGAACCAGTCTTTCATTCAGGCTCTCCATTTCCAATCCATCATATATCCATTTATTTCTCTCCAACCATTCCACTTCTGGTTTCATTTTCACCACTTTAGTCTAAGGTACCATCATCTCCTATGCAGATTACTTCAGGAGCTCGTAACTGGCCTCTGTTCTTCTGTCTACCCAGGTCCTATCCAGTCTCTGCAAGAACAAATCTGATTATGTTATTCTCTTGCTTTAAAAGTCTTCAAAAGCACTTAGAATGAAATCCCAACCTGAAACCTGGCCTACAACTCCTGCATAAGCTGCCCTGCCTATAGCTCCAGTCTCATTTCATTCCTCACTCACTGTAGGTAACTTCTTATGCCCCAGCCTGTCATGACCTTCTTTCAGTTCTGGAAATGCTCTATTCTCTTTCCCACTTTGGTGTCTGTGTATGTCCCTGGTCTCTAGACTATTCCTCAAATACACCAACCCTCTTCATTTAAGTTCTCATCAACTTTAATAATAATTCAATGCTAAATTATAATCCATATAGTAAAGAGAAAATGGGCTCATCTCCAGATTTAATCAATAATTATAAATTATAGAACTAACTTCATAAGCTCTTTAAAAAGTGTCAAAGAATAATAAATGTAAACAACAGAGAAAGGATAGTATATGTAAATGAAGAATTAACCTAGGATTTATGAGTTGTAGGGGAAGAACAAGGGAAGAATGATACATGTTTATTTGAATAAAACCAAATAGCTGAAGAAAGATCTGAATGGACAAATTACAAAATTCACACAAGTTCCAAGCAAGAATCATGAGATAAGATCCATACCAACACCTTGAATTTTTAAGCAACTTTTCTGAGGTATAATTTATATACCATAAAACTTAGCTTTGTGAATATACAATCTCATGGGTTTTTTTCTAAATTTACAGTTTCCATCACCCCAAAATATTTCTTTATACAAATTTGCAGTCAATCCTTGTTCTCACCCTCAGCTCTAAAGAACCACAGATCTGCTCTGGACATTTCGTATATAAAGAATCATATCATATCTATTCTATACTTGTACTCTGCGGCAATGTTTTTGAGGTACATGTATCAGTTTAAGTAGTTTGTGTCTTGTTATTGCTGAAGAGTATTCAATTCTTTTAAATGTATTGATACTTATTTAATGGCCTAGCATATGATGCATATTGGAGAATGTTCCATTTGTGCTTGAAATGAATGTGTATTCTTTGTTGGTGGAGTGTAAATTAGTTCAGCCATTGTGGAAGACAGTGTGCTGATTCCTCAAGGATCTACAACTAGAAATACTATTTGACCTGGCATTCCCATTACTGGGTATATACACAAAGGATTATAAATCATTCTTATGTTTATTGCGGCACTATTCACAATAGCAAAGACTTGGAACCAACCAATTGCCCATCAATGATAGACTGGATAAAGAAAATGTGGCACATATACATCATGGAATACTATGCAGCCATAAAAACTGATGAGTTCATGTCCTTTGCAGGGACACGGATGAAGCGGGAAACCATAATTCTCAGCAGACTAACACAGGAACAGAAAACCAAACACTGCATGTTCTCACTCATAAGTGAGAGTTGAACAATGAGAACACATGGACACAGGGAAGGGAACATTACACACTACGGCCTGTTGGGGGGTGGGGGGCTAGAGGAGGGATAGCATTAGGAGAAATATCTAATGTAGGTGACGGGTTGATGGGTGCAGCAAACCACCATGGCACATGTATGCCTATGTAACAAAAGTGCACATTCTGCACATGTAACCCAGAACTTAAAGTATTAAAAAAAAAAAAAAAGAAAAAGAAAAAAAGAAAGAAAGGAAAGAATGTATATTGTACTGTTATTGAGTGCTCATTTCTATAACTATTAGTTCAAGCTAGTTCATACATTGTTTAGGGATTCTGTACTTGCTGATTTTCCATCTAGTTCTATAAACTATGGAGAATGAGGTATCCAAGTCTCCAGGAATTATTTTTCTTTTCACTTCTGCCAGTTTTTGCTTCTAGGGCCCTGTTTTGTCTTCTAGGGCCCTGTTTTTAAGGACACAGACATTTATAATTTTTATATCTTCATGAAGAATGTAATCTTTTATCATTGTGAAATGTCAGTCTTTGTTTCTGGTAATATTTCTATGTTTAAATCTACTTGTCTTATAATTGTATAGCCATTCCAGCTTTTTTATACTTTCTGCACGCATGATATATTTTTTTCTATCCTTTTACTTCCAACCTATTTGTGTCTTTGAAATTGAGTATGTCCCTTGTGGATAGCATATAGTTAGTTCTTGCCGTTGTTGCTTGGCCAGTCTGAGAATATCTTCCTTTTGTTTGGAATGTTTGATCAGTTTACAATCATTGTAATTGTTTCTATGGTTGGATTTACATCTTCCATTTTTATGTCTTCTATATATCTTACACACTTTTTGTTCCTTTGTTCTGCTGTTACTGTCTTCTCTTTGTTTGATTTTTTTACTGTAACATTAAACATAATTCCTCAATTCAGTTTTTACCATTTTGAGGGTTTTTTTAGTGGTTACTCCAGATTTTAAAATATACATCTTGGCTGGGTATGGTGGCTCATGCCTGTAATCCCACCACTTTGGGAGGCTGAGGCGGGCGGATCACGAGGTTAGGAGATCGAGACCATCCTGGCTAACACAGTGAAACCCCGTCTCTGCTAATAAAGCACAAAAAAATTAACCGAGTGTGGTGTTGGGCGCCTGTAGTCCCAGCTACTTGGGAGGCTGAGACAGGAGAATGGTGTGAACCTGGGAGGCAGAGCTTGCAGTGAGCCAAGATTGCGCCACTGCACTCCAGCCTGGGCCACAGAGCGAGACTGTCTCAAAAAAATAAAAAATAAAATAAATAAATAAATAAAATATACATCTTATTCCATTTTAGTTCAGCTAAATACTAGTTTAATTTTCATAAAATACCTAAACTTTGGCCCTGTGTTGCTCCATTCTCCTCCTTCTCTTTTGTGCTATCATTGCCATATATATTAATTCTACATGTTTTAAACCAATGATACAGTTTTAATTATTGCTTTATACAATCTTCTGTCTTTTAAACCAGCTGAGAAAATAGTTAAAATATATTTATTCAGCCTTTATGTTTTCCACCTATTTACCTTTTTTGGTGCTCTTTAAATTCCTGGTTGATAGTTTTCTTCTTTCAGCACATTGAATATGTCATTCCATTTTCTTTTGGCCTCTACTGTCTCTGATGTGAAATCAGCCATAATCACATTATTGTTTCCTTGTGCATGAAGAGTCATTTTTTTTTTCCTTTTGCTTTCAAAATTTTCTCTGTGGCTTTCAATAGTTTTACTGTGATGTGCCTAGGTGTGGATCTCTCAATGAAACAGAGTTCATCACATTTGAAATGTCTTTGGCTGTTATTTCTCCAAACATTTTATTTTATTTTATTGAGATGAATCTCACTCTGCCACCCAGGCTGGAGTGCAGTGGCGCAATCTTGGCTCACTGCAAGCTCTGCCTCCCAGGTTCACACCATTCTCCTGCCTCAGCCTCCTGAGTAGCTGGGACTACAGGCACCGACCACCATGCATGGCTAATTTTTTGTGTTTTTAGTAGAGACGGGTTTCACTGTGTTAGCCAGGATGGTCTTGATATCCTCACCTTGTGATCCGCCTGCCTTGGACTCCCAAAGTGCTAGGATTATAGATGTGAGCCACCACGCCCGGCCTCTCCAAACATTTTCAATGACATTTCCTCTCTCTTGTCTCCTAGGACTCTTATTACATTGTCTTGCTGTTGTTTCAGACATCTCTGAGGCTCTATCCATTTTTCCTTACTCTTTTCTCCCTGTGTTCTTGAGATTGGGTAATTTCTATGGAATTTTCTTTAAATTAACTGATGGATTTCTTCTACTGTCACAGATCTGCTCTTGAGCCCCTCTTGTAAATTATTTGTTGCATTTCTTCAGCTTCAGAATTTCTATTGATTTTTTTTTTTTTAGTTTCTATCTCCTTATTTAAATTCTCTATTTGTTTAATCACTGCCATCATACTTTCCTTTAATTACTTAATTATGATTTCCCTTGGTTCTCTGACCATATTTATATTTGTTTGAAGTTTTTATCTGCTAGATTCACATCTGGTTTCACTCAAAAACAGTTTCTTTCTTTTTCTTTCTTTTTTTTTTTTTTGAGGTGATAGAGCCTTGCTCTGTTGTCAGGCTAGAATGCAGTAGCACTATCTCGGCTCACTGCAACCTCTACCTCCTGGGTTCAAGCAATCCTCCTGCCTCAGCCTCCCAAGTAGCTGGGACTACAGGCATGTGCCACCACGCCCAGCTAATTTTTTTGTATTTTTAGTAGAGACAAGGTTTTATCATATTTATCATGTTTTATCATGACAGGATGTTATTGATCTCTTGACCTTGTGATCCCCCTGCCTCACCCCCCAACGTGCTGGGATTACAGGTGTGAGCCACTGTACCCAGCCTGAAAAACAATTTCTATTGACTACTTTTTCTTCTAAACTATAGCTCACATATTTCCTGTTTCTTCACACGTTTTGCATTTAATTGAAAATACAATACTTTACAAAATGCCTTGTAGTACCTCTGGATTACTCCCTCTGAAGACAATTCTTGTTGCTATTTTTTTCATTTTTGTTTGTTTTTTCATTTAATAACTTCCCTGGACTAAATCTGTGAAATCTGTCTCCACCACAGTATGTGGGTACTTATGCCTCTACTCAGTTTTTATTGTTGTTTTTATTCTTGCTTTAATTTTTCAGCCTGACTTATTAGGGGTCACCCTTGGCAACACATTTAACTTTACATAATAAGGAAACACACACACACAGCAATACAGGGCTAGAAAGACACACAAGCTCACACATACACGAATCGTACAGTCTTAGACTTCTGTGAAACACTAAGTATGATAATATAGCAATGCTTTCAGATATCAATCTCTTCAGTTTTGAGGTGAAATGTAATTTTCTAAAAATTCCATATTCTGTTCCAAGACAACTTGTATTATATATGTAAACAGAAAGACCATCTCCATTGTTTCAAGACTCACTAGATATGCCTTTGTAATTTTTTCTGAGAAATTTGTTAAATATGTACCCTAATGAATTATAAGATGAATCAAAAATTAAACAATACAAATGTCACAGCATTAAAGACTAGTAAAAAGCATTACAATTCACAAATATACAAACTAAATAAATAACCTCAGAAATTATAGTCATAAAATGAAATGAAATGTAAAAGTGAAAACTGTTCTTGAAAAATAATTCGGTGGTTGAAAGCTGAATTTAAAGGCTACAGATTAAAATAATGTTAGTAAGTGGTATCATGAGTAATAAAAGTGCATTAAATTCCCCATCCTATACAAGAAAATGAAAAAGTATAATTTTGTATTTGATGTTAAGATAGATTTAAGTATTTGATATATTTAAATGCAACCGTTAGTAAAATTTAAAATTTGATTTATTTCAGTTATCTTACTGTAGAAGGTAAATAAAATATCTTTAAAGTGTAAGAAGGTAATTTAGATGTGATTCTCCATTGTATAAAAACAATAGGGGAGTGGCAGGGACTATGGGGATCTAAAAAGTATGTACTACTTATGAAGCTATTGTAATCTACACGTTTTAAAGCATTGTGCTAGCCAAATCAAATACATTTTGGGGCCATGATGCATCTAGTTTGCCATCCCAGAAGCCAAGAAATAAAGGGGCAAAGAAAGAAAAGGAAGGAAAAAAAGAAAACTTGAGACAGGTGCAAACCTGCTTCAACTAGGGTTAAACTTTGAAATTCATGTATATGATATTTGCAAGAGACATATCTAACATGAAGTGACTAAAAAAGTTTTTGAAAAACAAGTTGAATATCAGTAACCTCATAAAACGGAAGCAAGAGTGCTAAATCCAGTAGAGAAAACAAGAATTAATAGAAATAGGATGACAGCAGATGTGGAGATTTGAAAACTGGAAATTATAGCCGGGCATGGTAGCTCATGCCTGTAATCCCAGCACTTTGGGAGGCCAAGATGGGCAGATCACCTGAGGTCAGGGGTTCAGGACCAGCCTGGCCAACTTGTTGAAACCCTGTCTCTACTAGAAATATAAAAATTAGCTGGGAGTGGTGGCACATGCCTGTAGTCCCAGCTACTCAGGAGGCTGAGGCAGGAGAATCACTTGAACCCAGGAGGCGGAGGTTGCAGTGAGCCGAGATCACGCCACTGCACTCCAGCCTGAGTGACAGAGAGACAGAGTGAGACTCTGTCTTAAAAAAAATAAATAAAAATAAAATAAAAAATTAAAAAAATTGGAAATTATATTCATTTTCTAATACATTCTAATGCTTTGATATATTAGACACTTTTCTAGTAAAAAGTAAACCAAAATTTACAAAAACATCTACAAAGATAAAAAGAACATCATTTAAGCAACAGAAAATATTAAATGTTAACCTTCTATCATACAACTGAACCTAGGTGATTTTTATGGTTTGTTGTTTTTAATGAATTGATGTTGAATTTTGTCAAGTTATTTTTCTGCATCGATTGATAGGATCTTGCAGTTTTTCTTTTTTTCACTTGTTAATATAATGAGTTATATTAATTGATTTTCAAAGTTGAACTGTACTTGTATTCCTGGGATAAGCTCCACTTGATTCATTTGTTAATATTTTGTTGAGGATTTTTCTGTTGATGTTCATGAAAGATACCAGTGTGTAGCTTTCTTATAATATCTTCGTCTGGTTTTAATACTCAAGTAAAGCAGGGTTTGCAGAGTAAATGGTTTCTTCGTTAATTTCCAGGAAGAGATTACATAGAAATGGCATTATTTCTACTTTAGATATTTGGAATAATTCACCAGTGAAACAATCTGGGACTAAAGTTTTCTTTCTGGAAGATTTTAAACTATGAATTAATTTTCTCTAAGAGCTATAAATCTATTCTTGTTATCTATGACTTCTTGAATGAGTTGTTTCAAGGAATTGGTTCATTTTATCTTAATGGTCAAATTGATGTGCACAGAGTTCCTCATAAAAAGGAGTAGTCCTTTATTATCCCTTTAATGCTTCTAGAGTCTATAGTGATATCCCTCTCCTTTCTTCCTTCCTTCTCTCTTTTTCTTTCTTTCTTTCTTTCTTTCTTTCTTTCTTTCTTTCTTTCTTTCTTTCTTTCTTTCTTTCTTTCTTTCTTTCTTTCTTTCTTTCTTCTCTCTCCTTCCTTCCTTCCTTCTTTCCTCTCTCTCTCTATCTCCCCTTCTTTTTTCTTTCTTTCTTTTTTTTTTTTTTTTTTTGAGACAGAGTCTCACTCTGTTGCCCAGGCTGGAATGCAGTGGCATGATCTCAGACTGCAATTTCTGCCTCCCAGATTCAAGTGATTCTCCTGCCTCAGCCTCCTGAGTAGCTGGGATTACAGGAGCCCACCACCATGTCTGACTGATTTTTGTATTTCTAGTAAAGATGGGGTTTCACCCTGTTGGCCAGGGTGTTCTTGAACTCCTGACTTCAGGTGGTTTGTCCACCTCAGCCTCCCAAAGTGCTGGCAGGTGTGACCTACAGTGCTTGGCCCTTCATTTCATTTCTGAGAGTAGTAAATTGTGTCTTCTCTTTCTCTTTTGGGGGAAGGGAAGAAAGTCAGTAAAGGTAGATCAATTTAATCAACCGTTTTAAATAACTGACTTTTGATTTCATTGATTTTTCTCTGTTTTATTGGTTTCTGTTCTTTTCATAATTTATTTATTTTGCTGTGGTTTTTTTTTCTAACTTCTTATATTATAATCTTAGGTGATTGGTTTGAGACCTTTTCTCTTTTCAACTTCAAGCATTTAATGTTACAAATTTTCCTGCACAGATTTAATGGCATCTGACAAATTTTGATATGTTGTTTTTCATTTTTATTTAACTAAAAATATTTTTAACTGCCCTTGAGACTTCCTCTGTGAGCCATGGGTTATTTACATTTTTAATATTTGAGTATATTGTGACAATTTTCCAGATATCCTTCTTACTGATTTCTAATTTAATTCTGTTTTGATCAGGTTACATATTTTGTATAATTTCAATTCAATTAAATATGTTACATTTTGTTATAAGGCCCAGAATATGGTCTATGTTATATGTGCACTTGAAATGAATGTTTTCTGCTATGACTGGGAGACCTGTTCTATAAATATGAGTTAGGTCATGTTGGTTAATATTTTTCACCTCTTGTATGTCCTTGCTGGGTTTGTGTCTCTTCTTATTCTATGTCCATTTCACCTTTTAGTACTACCACATTGTGCTTTATTGGGTAGGAGAAATTTTGTTACATATGTAGATGCATAGTGATGAAATCAGGATACTGAGGGTGTCCATCACCCGAGTACAATACATTTTTGTTAAGTATAGTCACCCTACTTTGCTATTAAACATTATATTTATTCCATCTAACTGTATGTTTGTACCCTTTAAACAGGTTCTCTTCATCTTACTCTATCTCCAGAACTCACCCAGTATCTGTTGTCTATCTTTCTATTCTTTACCTCTGTGTGATCAAATTTTTTAGCTCCCACATATAAGTGAGAACATAGGAGATTTGTCTTTTTGTGCTGGCTTATTTTATGTAAGATAATATACCTGCTGTAGAGTTTCTGATTCAACCTACTGTATGGTTAAAAAAAAAAAAAAAAAAAAAAAAAGGAGGGAAAAAAATTAAGGAACTCACTGTCACTAGATTGGTCTTTATTCATGTCTTGATTTCCCTACCTACTTTGCATTTATTTACTTTTCATAGTCCTTAAATAATTTTGTTTTGGTTTTTATTTTGTCTAGTGTTCTTAGTTCTATCAATGTGAGAAATCAACTACAGTAGACTTACTCCATTTTCTCCCAAACCAGAACTCTACATTTCAAAATATACAACATTTGTATACATATACAACTTGATATTTCTACCAGAAAGGCCAAAGAATTATATCTACTTTGAAGATCAGTTATCTCACCAGCATATGTTTTGCTTTTATCCTTCTGTGTTAATTTTCATGAGGAAATGCTATGTCCTTTCAATCTGTATATTCAAGTCTCACATTATTTCTGGAAAGTTTTCTTAAATTATATCTTTGGATATTTTTCCCATTTCATTTGCTTAGTTCTTTTCTTTAGGGACACCAATTATGCTTATGTTGGATCACTTTCAATGCTTTCCATATCTTATATCTTTTATCTTTAGTTTATTTCTATCTTATTTTCTCAGTTTTAAAAATCCTTCTATGTCTATTCCCCTTTTTGCTGCTTCCAACATGACCTTCAGAAAACAAAATAACTGTAATAAATACTGAGGTAATGTGGCAAAATTTCCATTTCTTTGGGTTTAGAGTTGAGGATAGGATATATTTTGACAATTCTTGGTATGGTCTCAGGAAGTTGCATAGTATTTCCCCATAACCACCTAGAAACCTGTTTCTAAAAGACAGACCTAACAAAACAATAAAATTTACTTTAGCAATGTGACTTTATTTCTTTATATCTATGTGTGTAGTCATATTTGAAACATACTTTTAGTTTGATACCTAATTTTAAATGGGAGGACTTATATTGTTATTCTTCACCGAAATTATTCCTTTAACATTTGAAAAGATTTAAGTCTTATAATTACTGCAAAGGTATATCGGTATTTTTTTTTTTTTTTCTAGCTCTCATTGTAATGTTTATTGTACAAAGTGCATTGGGAGCAAAGGAATTGCATTTGACTAAATGCCATTATTTTCCTCAATATATCTTATTATAATGGTTATTTTATTATTTATCAATCTATTGTAGTTAAAAACATTAGCAAATAATATAATGAAAATTGATCATATTACTTTATTCCTGTTATTTCTTTTTAAAAGTAGTACATGCTGATTTTTAAAATATCACACTATGTTCTCATTTAATCAATCTCCTTTTAAACAATGACAAGAGAATGTAATATCAATCTCTATTCACTGTATTGTTCTATAAGATCCTGTATTGTTAAAGGTGAGAAAATGGAATCTTTTAAAAGATCTATATTTATTTCCAATTTTAGCCTATAAATACTATCAAAGGAATTTATAGACACCATAAGAGCAGTATGTAACTAATGGAAGATACCTGAGAACCTTATAATATACATAACATTTTTACAATTACATATAAGTTAGAAACCATTTCTACAAGATTAATTTTTATGTTCTTTATATATGTTAATAAATTGATTCAATTCTGAAACATAAAAATACTTTTAAATGCAATGCAGTAATATATGCTTAATATAACAAATTCTGTTACTGTGTCAGAAGAGGTGACTCTATTCTCTATTACAATGACTGCCTATAAACTATTGATGACAAAAAAACAGAGATGACATACATATTAAATATTGATTGTAAAAGTAAGATTTAGAAAACATGAGTTCTTTTTTTGTTTGTTTGTTTTTGAGATGGAGTCTAGCTCTGTTGCCAGGCTGGAGTGCAGTGGCGCAGTCTCGGCTCACTGCAACCCCCGTAGTCTTGGCTCACTGCAACCCCCGCCTCCTGGGTTCAAACGATTCTCCTGCCTCAGCCTCCTGAGTAGCTGAGACTACAGGTGCACACCACCACGCCCAGCTAATTTTTGTATTTTTAGTAGAGATGGGGTTTCATCTTGTTGGCCAGGATGGTCTTGATCTCTTGACCTCATGATCTGCCCACCTCAGCCTCCCAAAGTGTTGAGATTACAGGCGTGAGCCACTGCACCTGGCCGAAAACATGAGTTCTTTACTCCAAAAGACCTCTTGAAAGTATTAGTTTATATCCAAAATAACATAGGTTTTCAGGCAAATATTTGAAAAGAAGGTTGAAAACAGGGAACCAACATAGTACATTTGAATTTGATTCTATTGTTGTCAAGTGTGCCACTTTACCAGGACTTGGAATAAATGAGAGATAACAGTATAGCACTTGTAATTTTCTTGGACTGAACAAAAAAATCAGCAAAGTCACAATTTCTTATTATGGATAACAAATATACCTGTAGAGTGGGTGATGAAGAGATAGAAATGAGTTTTTATTTCCCCTTCCTCATACTGAATTGCCTATAGAATAGGAATAAAATCTAAAGGACAGTTATTTTTTCTTCATAAAGTAGTATTCATGTTCTATGCTTTCCTGGAAATATAAATAAAGACGGAAGCATGTAGAACAAGCTTCAGTATGGCTGGATTAATAATTTAAAAAGGAACTGAAGAGTATATAGAAACATGCACCCTGCCATTCAGCCACCTCTCACCCCTTATTAAGATTTGCTGAGCATCAACTTATAATATATAAAAAAAAACAGAGCTCTTAGATCATTTAAAGCAATCTTGCTGTAAATCCCCACGTAGTATTCCTTAAGTGTGAGAACTATAGGTACCCTCAAACACCAGTGTTCAGCTTCTGCATAGACCACTTAGCATAATTCTTTCTTCTCTATAGTTTTAAATGTGTGGGAACATGTGATCAGGGTCCTTTTTATATTCAAAATGGGTCAGCTTCTGTCTAGAAAGTGTCTTATTGTCATGATGTCACCGCATCTCAAGATTTGTGACCTTTTGCACCATATGGATTCATGGTAGTCCACATCCTAGTTTACAGGCCAGAGTGCTTTTGTGCCCCCGCTAGGGGGTATCAAAGCCTTTTGGCCTGGAATTTCAAGTACCGATAGATTTGGAAAAACAAAAAGTAATTTTAATATATCCTAAGGACCGCCAGATGTCGCAAAGGCATCATTGATGAAGCGGGTTTTATCCAAAATGTGGCACTTATATAAGGAATACTAGTATTGTGTTTGAGAGTTACAGAGGCCATAACAGGTCAGTGAAATGTCCTTCAAACATCTGATTTTTACATTCAAGAATGGGCCAAGATGAAAAGATAACCACATATCTGACATTGACGTTACTACCATTTAGACAACCGATTCAATTGCCTTAGTCAGTGAGATCAATCAGGCCTTTATTACTTTGAAAAAACACAGAAACGATATAGTTTTTCTTTTTCTTTAAAAATGATGGTTTGGAACTACGTCTTACCACTAAACTTTAGCTATCACATTAAATGCTTCATTGAAGCACTTGTAAACTTTCGTAACTCCCCCTACCTCCTAAGTTTAAAGCATTTTATGAGATGTACAAAATTATAATAATGAAAGAAATGCTGCTGAGTGAATTTCTGCTGAGCCAAACTGTATGCATAAATTGGCAGTTTAACAAGTAAAACTTGGAAGCAAGCATTTGATGATTGATTTTTTATTGAGACAGAACAAGCATGATAGTGGGTAAAGTGATTTTCCTTATTGAGAGAAAATATAGTGTTTTTCAACATGTCTCTAGTATGAATGGAAGTCTTGTCAAAAAAACGGAGCAACACATAATATCTTTAAAAAGGTGAATTAACATAAGTATATCACTTATTTTATGGATCAAATTTTATACTTGTCAGTTTTATTCATAATGTCATAAAGTTTATATCATAAAGGTAGTATTATTACCTTTGTTATGTTCTGAAAAAAATTCTGATATTAACTGCTTTGTAAGTAGATTATAAAATACCTTCAGCTGAAGAAATGCAGTAATGAAAATTAGGGCCAAAATATGTATTCACATGTAGATCTTCAGCAACTCCCTCCGTAATTTTAAGTACTTGAAATACATTATTCAACGAGTAACCTGCTGTATATTTGTGTGTAATTCTCTGCTTGAGAATGCAAGAACTGTCAAGATAAAAATAGGAAGCATGTATCATTCTAATTTAATTACAATTCATCAAAAATTCCTCTATTGTATGTATTACAGGGAACTGTATAAACTTTCTTATAAAAGTAATCATATACTAAAGTTAATTGAGATTTGCTGTTAGAATTTTCATATATTTTCTATTGCTTAAAGAATGTATGTGTTCATACATACATCAACATATATGTGCACATGCTGAATATCTAATTTATATGTATTATTTCTGCACCAATTTTATAGTCATATCCATGGGAAAATTTAAATGATTAATATGAATTTCTTTACAGAGAGTTCTTTTCAAGTTTGCAAATGTACATGTATTTTCAATTGTGTTTTCTAGCCATAATTTTAAATTCTACTTAGCTGTGGCTATATTATTCCCACTTGGAATTAAATGTATAACAACATAAGGAGGGCATACTCCTGCTGTTTTTCTGGATTTAATTAGTAGGCAACCTATGAATCCATGGTCCTATTACATTTGAATATACCATAGGTCCATGTTCTATGTGAAAGATTATCTGTATTTTATTCTAAGACTTTATGTATATTTAACCTTTAATTTGACTAGCAGGTTGTATGATTTACATAAAAAATAGATCAGCTTTGAATTCACTGAATGTTTTGGTATAACATAATCAATCATCTCTAAATGTTAATGGTGTTAAAGAGCAATGAGAGCATATGTCTTATATTTGTAATCCTGTGGATTTATGAAATTATTTGGGATGTCTAAGAGCATTAGATCATGTCATTTCTCTGTAGTTAGGGTTCAGAATTTTTTTTAGTGGCAGGTATCATTTTAATAAACTTGGAGAATCAGCCAAATATAAGTACTTTCTTTTTAAACCAGAAATTACCTAATAGGTACCCTTTTTAAATGATGAATTACCTAATAGGTGCCTTTGACTAGAAGATTCTTATGAAGAAAGGTATATAGGTAGACTACAATATAGTGCTTAAAATGCTGTGACCTTGTCTCATTTTCTTTTCATTATCTTTTAATAAAATTTGACTTTCATTGGTATTATCCTAATTACATCATGCACATAATTTCTCAATGAAATAAAAAGTCAATATATGAATGACAGTAGTAAGGGGAAAATAGGATTTAAAATGGTAAAAAAAAAAAAAAAAGCTGCTCTGGTAACAAAGACTGAATCCATTCCTCTGTTATGTAGCAGCTTGATCATATCTTTAAAACTGATAGTAACAAAGAATATTTATTTGTTGCCATGATATTGTAGGATTTATTTTTAAACTCAAATCCCAATTATCAAGAAAATTGCATCCTCTTTATCTCACAGAAGGGCAAACGGAATCATAGCATATTTGGTTATTGGAACTATAATATTGTTACCTTGCTTGAAACACATGGTCTCTCTTGATATACAAGAAAAAACTGAATCCATTTCAATAAATTAATAGGGATGAGAATCCCAATCCATCCTTCTTTTCAGAGGTTCGCATACATTGTAATGAAATGCATTAGGAGTTTTCTTCACTTGAAATCCAAATGAGACCCATTTTGGCTCACACCCTTGACAGTCTCTTTTATAAGCATTGCTGTCTCCTGTTCTTGTGTGGGCCTAGTAAAATGCTTCCTTTGTAAGATGCACAGAGACAATATAATGCCACGAAAGACGAAGGTGTCAAAACACAAAGTTGGAGGCAATCTAATCAATGCCTCCTGATTTAGCCTTTGAAGGCTCTCTTCATTAAAACTCTTTAATGGTGAGGCTTATCTTGAGGTAGAGCTGTTACTTAATATTTTTCAGTGTCATTCTTTGGACAGTCATTTGTACCTTTTAAATGTATTTTCAGTATTCATTGTTTAGTAAATTGGATGTCTTGTTAGCATGGTGGTGGTATGAATGACTTGCATCAAAATGATTGAAGGTAATAGTGTATAAATTCTTGGTACATTTTTTTCCCCTATCCTGTAATCTCCATCTTTCCCTCCAACAAAATATCTTAATTTATTTTCTTTCTAAATATCAGGTGTAGGATGCCATTAGACACTTTCTAAAAACAGAAATTTAGATGTTTTTTCATATCCAAGAATTGGATTGGAAATCTAAAATTAACTCAAAGCAATTAAAGTTTCTATTTAAACGGAGTGTCTTGCCATTGCCATTGTTTTACTGAATACACTTTTCAAATTAATTTTTTTTTTTTTTTGGTCTGCAGCTCTCGGGAAAAGCAATGTAAATCTCACTAAAGTGATGAAAACAAATCCTAAATGTCCCTTGCTCTCTTGAATTTTTGTTTCTCAGTAAGTAGATAAGGAATGCTGAGAGATTGGAGAGACATAACATGTAACCAGTTCCAGATAGGCTTGTGAACTTAGGAATTGTCTCTGTATAAGACATCTATTCAAAATGTTTTGTTTTCGTAGATGTGAAAATATACAAAATGTTTTTGAATCTTCCCTAGCCTCATCCCTCAGTAATTTGTTCAAATTTAATAAATGAAAAACTTATAATTTTTACATTTTTCTTTAGTATATGAACTAGATGGTATCATGATTTGACAAAAAAATACATAGAGAGGATGCATTAAAGAGTATTTTGTTAATGATGTATGTGAGTGTATCTCTATTTAGACTCATATATTATACACATACAATGTGCATTGGAAAGCCATATATGTAGAGCAGTAAATAGGCCTTAGTTTTGTTTATTCACAGACTATGTAATCCTTACCATAAACAGATGTAACGAATACATATGCTTTTGCATTGGCACATTCACGTAAGCCATTTAAAAAACCCGAGAAATCAGGAGTTTAATTTCTTTTAACATCCCCAACTTAAAAAAAAAGAGAAAGTTCACAGAATGCCCTTGCTGTCCTTTCCACCTCAATCTATGATTATCAATAAAAATGAATAATTTATAAAATGTGGAAAATAGAAAAGGATAAGCATCACAGAATTTATGTGCAAGGTATCTTGAAAATGGAGAAGAATTCTAGCAACTTTGACCTGATTTTTAAATTATTACAGTGGTGACTACAGCTGCTCTAGCTTAGTAATTATTTGTGATAGGTTGTTTTTGAGTCCCATATGTATAGGAGCTCCAGGCCCAGCTACCTCATTTCCTGGCACACAAACAGATTCTTCCAGGTGCTGGAAATTAAATTTTAATATATTATTTAAATATTAAGAGAATTACAGTTTCAGTAATTTTACTGCCACAGCTGGAGTGCAAGGCATGCCTGTAGAACACAGAGTGTTGAACAATCTAACATATAGGATGTTTATAGTGATTTCAAAAAGTATTAGCTTATATGTTTAATGGATGTTAGCCCTATTTGGCAGTTAGATTACATATGAGTAACCTTTATTTAGTTGATTTAGTCTGGGCACCCTTTACCCTATTGCAAGGTATTATTTATTTGTCTTTTTAGGTTATTTACCTAAAAAGAAGGACATATCCATGACACAGAAATTTAAGCTACTAAAAAGTATATGGATAAGAAATCAATGCCTAATGTGGTTTAGTACATCTGTATTACTCTGTGCTAAAAATAGTTTTAAAGTCTAAATAATTTTTTGATTTCTCTGGTTTCTACTTTACAGTGAGAATGACCTCAAAAAGTTGTTGGCTATCAGATAAAATGCTAACAAACATTTGTTTTAAAGACCCTAAAAACACATGATTCACCATTAACATGCCTCTTGAAATTTTTGTGTGGCCTTTGATGTATTAAAATTGTGTAAAAACCAATTTAAGATAATATTTATATAGTATGACATCCTTTGTTTGGAATTCATAGTAGGGAATACATTTAAAACAAAATTTTATGTCACAATAATTTATAATTTAATTTTCTATGATAAAGTCTTGCTCTTCTAGGAATTCTATACCTCCAGTATTATTAATTAAAATGTATTTTCTGTTAAATATGATTTTAACAAATGTACCTTTAAAGAATGGAAGACAACTAGAAGATGTGCAATGTGTTAATAAACTGTTTACCATGACCAACATTTTCAGAACAAAAGGGTGATTAGTTGCCCTCAATGTACAGTGCGAGGAAAAACTTCCCATCAATGATATTCTGTTGCATGTCAAAACTGTGTTTTACTAACTAAAGTACATTTTGCTGGCAGAATCATGGAACCAACTGCAAATGATATAATTTCACAGTGGTTAAGTTTACATGCTTTGCTTAGACTCAAATCTCAGCTCTACCATCTTCTAGCTGTGTGATCTTTGACAGCCTGCCTTTCAGTACCTCACTTTTCTTATATGTAAAATGGAGCTACTTTGTAAGGTTGTTTCAAGGATTAGATGATTTATCAAATAAAGGACGTCAAATAATAGCTGGCCCAAAATAATCACTTTATAGATATCAGTTATTTGAGTAGTGGTATTTATATATTTAAAGATATTTTTGTTGATAGCTACTCACTTTGAGTACATGGACAATCAAATCAAAAGGTAGCCAATGACCTTGGGGTATTTTACCCATTAAAATAAATGAACTCCTTACCCTACTTTAGATCATAGTAGTAGGCCATTTATAGTTTGATTCATAACTCCAGATACAGCATGAAAAGCTGTGACACAAACTGTCAAATAGTAAAATATTTAACAAAATCTCACTAGGAAAAGTTACATAACTACTTCTTAAATCTCAGAAAACATTTTAAAAATATAAGAGTAAAGAATTTGTCAGCCTTTTCATTTTCCGCTCTCCTATAGCATAATTCTAGAAAGTACTTACTTTTAAAAGTCTTAACTCCTTTTCAAAAATCAGGCTGGTTTAGAAAATTATTCCAAAAAAATTGTGCAAAGTATATTCTGAAAGAAGGACTATTCTAAAGAAGGATTAAAGTCCATGTAACATAACATTTTTCTTTTGTAAAACATAATTTATGTGTGTCAATATGAGTAACCAATATTTTTCTATTGTAAACCATGAAAGATTTGGGGTGTCTGAATGAGCAATTAGCATACATACACTGAGTACCTATTTTGGGTCACAACCATTTTAGGCTGTAGAGGGGTAGATAGACATGAAGTTGGATAAAATCCTTACCTTCATAAAGTTTACATTCTATGGAGAGCAGACAATAAACCAATGAATAAATATGGAACAAAATGTTGATGTCAAGGAGGCGGAGAGTAGAATAATAGATACCAGAAGCTGGAAAGGGTGCAGGAAGCAGAGGGGTGTGGGATGGTGGTGAGGTGGGGGATGAAGAGAGGTTGGTTGATGGGTACAAACATACACTTAAGAGGATTTAAATTCTATTGTTCCATAGTAGAGTAGGGTGACAATAGTTAATAACAATGTATCATATGTTTCAAAATAGCTAGAAGAGAGGGCTTGAAATGTTCCTAACATATAGCAATGATAAATACTTGAGGTAATGGATACCCTAAACATCCTAATTTGATCATTACATATTCTATGCTTGTAACAAAATATCACATTTACCCCATAAATATGTACAAAAATTATGTATCAATAAAAAAGTAACATAAAGTCAGGTAGTAATAAAAGCCAGGAAGTAAAGAAGTACAGATATAGGATGGGTGCTTTTCAAAGTGAGAAAACCAAGGAAGACATCTATAAGAAAATATTTGTGTGTTCCAAGGGATCAAGCTATGGACATATCTGGGGACAAGCACATCATGCAGAGGGAATAGCATATGCTATTCTGTTCAGAGACAGAAACAAGCTTCACATAGTCCAGGAAGAACAAGAAGACCCTTAGGACTGGGGCTAAATAGGTAGGGAGAGAGAGAAAGGAGAGGAGGTCAGAGAGGTAATCAGAGACTAGATTGCATGGTAGGCTGATTTTGTATGATAGCAAGTCTTTGGAAGGTGTTGGGGTTGAAGGAATGCAATCTGACTTATACTTTAAAAATACTCTCTGACCGCTATAAGAAGCATAGACTCTAAAGGTAGAAATAATAGAAATAGAAAAGTTGGAATTAGGTTGATGGAGGTGGTAAAAAGTGATTGGACTTTGGCATCTATTTTGAAGATCCTGAGTTAAACAATATGAAAAAATAGAACTCGAAAGATTGCTGATAGATTGTGAGATATGAAAGAAATAAATCAAGGTTGTCTCCCATGCTATTAGCCTGAGCAACTATATGAATGAGCTTATGATTACTGAGATGAGGAAACCTGGGATAGAATCAAGTTTTGGGGAAAAATCAGTATTTCTCTTTTGGAGATACTACATTTGATAGGGCTTTAAGACATCTAGGAAGAGTAGGAGATGGACGTAGTAATACGGGACTCAGGAGACATTGAAGTTGGAATTAGTGGGCTGTAATCACATACACATGGTATTTATAAGCTACGATGGATCTGATTAAAATCATCTTGGATTGAGATCTGGGGTCTAAGGCACTCCAACATTTAGAAGTTGGAAGGAGGAGGATCCGGTTAGGAGACTGAGAATGGTCACTGGAGTAGGAGAAAAACTAGCAGAATATGGTGTTCTGAGAGCCAAGTGAGGCTCTCAGAGAGAGAGGGAGTGTTCAAGGAACACTATTTGTCTCCTTTGATTCACTTGTCACTTGAAACACAAATGTTTACAGCCAGCCCCTGGCTTCAGACATCCCTGTCCTTGTCAGCCACCAAACTTGGACTTATTTCCTTTCCCTTTATCTCTCATCAGTATCAAGCCTGGTGCTATCATCTACAGAAATACATCTCCCTTACCTACTGGTTTCTCATGGTGCTTCTCACTTTGCCCTGGTGTTAGTTTAGGGCTGACCCAGGACAAGCTTTGTGGGGACAAGGAAGGGTAGTATTAAGAAGAAAAAAATCCCTCTTCAGGCTCTCCTCTTTTCCTATGTATTGCTGCTGCCACAATGCCAACATTCCTGGTCCTGTCCTAGTTCCTCAACTTCTTCCAACTTTCTGAAGATCCCAGCCTGCTTAGTTCTTCTATGTAATGTTATGTTGGCTAATAATTATTGACCTGTTACTATGTAGCAGACAATAGCAAATGTAGTATTTGCCTTCACTCTTTATGCCTGTTCCTGATCCATTGAGTCTGTTTCTTTCCTGTAAAAGTAAACAAATTTGCATCTGTTCTTTGTGCTCTCAGAGCTCAGACCATTGTACCCCTTCCCCTTTCCTACTCTCCAATAATTGGTGGAAGCATGGGGTCACTCGTCTGGCTTTACCAAGGACAGACATGCATTTTCTACAGGAAATTATTGTCTATATATGGCTACTAATTTCTACAGTAAATTATGAGTCAGATGGCTTTTTTTCTAAAGTAGCCTGATCCTACTTCATTATATTATTTGTATGAGAAAATGTATCTCTATTTCTTATTAATCAATTTACTAATACAATTTCAGAAAATAATCCACTACAATTGAAGAATGCTTTTGTGTATTTATAGCCATCTTGCCTAATTTTATATCTATCATATAATATGCATACATATACCTATAAATGCTTATACATAATCTATAATAGACATAACTACTGAGTCTATATTTAAATTTTCAGAAATGTGCAAACTAGACATTTTACACTGAAATAAACTATTCTATATTGCTCTTACATTGTTTTATTAATTTTAACTTTTTGAATTATAGAACTTTAATTTTTGCCTTTGACTAATTCTCTCTCTAATCTTTTTACTTTCTAAATTAATGAATTTAAAAGCATATTCCATTGGAGGAAAAAAAACGGTATATAGGAATTGGGCATTTTTTAAGTTAAATATTTTATAAAAAGCAAACCATTTTTATAAAAAAGTAATGTGTTTTTAAAAAATAATGTTTCAGATTTTAACATGATGCATTGTAAGATTAAATTAGTTATCCACACTTGATTCTTATAAATTTGAAGATTTTTATGGAAAATGTAATTTATAAAATCAATAGGTTTGATTTTCATTTAAAAAATATAGACAATACAGGGTTTAAATGCAATCTATGTATATTTTAAAGCACATTCGTATTTATCTCATTTTCACTGCACAATAACCCTAGGACGAGGGCTGATATTATGATCCCTGTTTTATAGATTAAGACGTTATGGCTCAGGGAGGTCACTTAAGGTCTGGGTGCTAGTGAGAAATGTCTGACCCTGTCATTCTGATTCCAAATCTAGGTCTCTTGCCAGTGCCCTGTGCTGCCTTATATTTTCTGAGGTAAATTGTCTTTAAGTTATAGCCCTGGAGTTGTGAAATGCAGCATAGGCTTCAGTAACAATGTGTGTTTAGCTTTCATTTTGGCTTGCTGGACACTTATGGAGCTGATTTAAGCCTTCAGCGCCAAAGTCAATGAGCCACTCTGTGTTTGGAGTAGATCTGTGCAGTGCTGAGCAAGAAAAGAAACTGGCATCTTCATGCTTTGTATTTTCAAAATATTTTAAACACGGAAAGGCAGGGCTTTCTTTTTCCAACTCAGCGTGGTAATATGGTACTCTGGTGAGCTGTATGTAATATCACTTATGGATAGTTATTTCCATCAGGGAAATGGCTCAGACCTGGGAAGACCAGGAATATATTGAGGGTTGTGACTTCTAGGCACTTAGATGATTTTGACAGTGGTGGGAAAGAAACCACCTGGATTCACACTCCCTTCCCACTTGAGGGTTGTGACTGTTGATGAGTGAGAAATGAAACATGAGTGTTCTTTCTCATATCTTACTATCTAGTTTAGGCATAGGAAAAAGAAACAGAAAGACACTCCTGCTTTCCTTTCCCTGTTTCTCATATCACTCATCATCAAGGATCATAAGGTGGAAGGTGAATGAAATCCTGTACTTTTAAAAATGGCTTTGATTAGAGGTCTGAAAGGATGTATAACCAATTGCTGGTGGTTCTTTTAATACAGGGTGGTTAGCTTTGGAGATAAAGGGACACTTTCAATATTTTTTGGTTTTTGTGCATAAGTATGAATTACCTTTGTAATTAAAAAAATAAAATAAACTTTTAAAAATTGCATTTAATCACTCTGAAAGAATGCAAAGGCATACTGCCCCAACTCAGATGAACAACTAAAGGCTGACTGAGGAAGATACATTCTCCTGATTCAGAGTGGACTGTTTCTATTAATAATATGACTCTCAGGACAGCCAGATGGGGTAAGGTTCATGCCGGGATCTCCTAGGTATGTCATCACCTTCCACAGAACTTTAGCAGGTCACAGCCATCCATGTGAACTCTGAAGTAGATTTGGATTTACTGTCTTCACCGTGGATTTTTGATGAAAATAGATTGGAAATACAGTTAAGGGGAGAAATGTTCACTTACCAATAGAAGCTAAGATGTTCTTTGCTAGTACCCTGCAGTTTTTCATATAAGGTTTTTTTTTTTTTTGTATTATAGAAAATATTATACTTCAGTTTTTGAGGAAAAAAGTAATATTTCAGGTGGTTTAGTAGTATAATGTAGAATAAAACTTTTAATATTCATATTTTATTTAGGCCATAGTAATACGATTTTTATTTAAAGTAATAGTAAAAGTATAGATATTCATAACTACTTATGTCTTAGGTTTAACTTTTTTCTATCTTTTTGCTTTAGACACAAACTTTTTTTAAATGTATAAATGTAAAAGCCATATATAACACGAGATGGCATGTACTACAGACACTCACTACGATTTGGATTTAATTTAACTTCTTTGTTCATTATTTTGTATGCTGACATTCTAAAATTTGAGTAAGATCCATTTCCTTCAAACAAACCCAAAATACACATGAATTTGCTTGATTTTATTATTGTGACTGGCTTAACTCAAAATTAAAGAAAGTAGCACCCTTGCCAGTTAATATCAAAAAGTTAAGTTCTGCATTCTGACATATAACACCGTGAATAACGGATACAAAGAGCTGAACAATGCTAAAAACAAAGTTTAAGCAATAGAAAAATTTGGTGTGTTTCTAGTAGCCCTCTTTGTAATGTGATTACACATTATGGCAGATCCTTGAAGCTATCAAGCTGTACAGTAATTTTCATTGTTCTCTAAGCCCCACATGGTATGACTGGGGGAAATAATAATTAATATAACTAGAATTGTATAGTCATGAATACATTAAGTTTTAAAATAACTACAACTTATGTCACATAATGAAGTATTTGTTTTTATTTTTTCCTTGTATTTCGACTAACATACTAAGAATTTGAAAACCGCTGTAAGATGATAGTGGTCTATGAAACTTATGCTCACCATCCATCCCTTTTTCTCATGCTCAGTAATTAAAAATGGCTATGGGCATTTTTTTATCCACTGAGATTTACCAACTGCTATAGCATTCAACATTTATAGAAGGATTTCTACACCTGCTTTTTAAAAAATGAAATAACCAAATATTACAGCAGCTTGAAGTGGTTTCTTAAAAAAAAAAAATAAGTTTACCTCTAGGCCTCTGGTTTTCAGCAGATAGAAAGCGCTATCATTAGCCTACCATCCGTTTTAATTTGAAATCCTAAGAACAAAAGTCATTAATAAGTCCTTTGTCATGGATTTTAAAAAAGAAGACGCCTTTTTAGTATTTGTATGTCATCATGCCAGGCCTAGAAAATTAAGCTAATTTATTATTTAAAACACTGGTGGGATTCCTAATTGCATTCATCATTAGATATGACACGTTTAGAACTGAGAACCATATCCAGTGAGAATTTTCCAGTTTGAATTTTGAAATAAAAATATTTTTCAAGAGATCCCTAGCTATTGCCTGTTACCATGGCAACAGTCCTATTTGTCTGAGAGCTCTGTCCGCTGCCAATGAGAGAGAGAGCAACGTCAACTAAACATACGAATACATCAAAGACAAATTCATATGCTCAATCTGATCAGCTCAATTAATGTAAGAACAGAAGCTGAAGGGGGTTAAAAGAGGGCACCCATTCAGGAGAGATGAAGCCCCTTTTAGCAGAATATACATGCCGGCCTTTTGGGGGAGGAATTTAGCACACTGTCAAAAACATTATCAGAAAAAGAAAGTAGTAGGCCTCCTACACCTAACAGATATGAAGCTGTCAGACAAAGAATAGCACTATTCATTAAATGACACTTATTTTCTCCCACTTTACAAGAATACAGCGAACAAAACAAGCAGGGGAGCAGCTGAGAAAGACACTTTTTTCTTTTGCTAGTGATGACAGACATGCAGCAATTATGGTGATAACTGAGGAATACTAAACAAGAAGCCAGCCTCCATTCTGTTTATCACCTTAAATTTTATGTTACTAAATTTGCATGCAACTCCTGTTTTGTTTTATTATTTATGTCTGGGAAAAATTAGATGCCTTTGTTTTTCACATGGTGCCTTGAGTTTGGTGTAGCATACCTCTAAACTCTATGCATTCTCTCACTTTTCTTGTTAAATGGCCACATCAAGTTGAAATGCTTTTGAAGTAAGACGTTTCCAAAGCACAACAAAACTGCTGTTATCCATGTGAGGTGTATGTGGGGCTTGGTAGTCTGGGTTCATTAGTGTTAGGGGAGATAGTATATATTGCTTCTGCACATTTTTTGAAGGAATAGAGCAAAAAGTTATATTAATTGCCACCTTTGCTTTCATGCTTCATTGTACATGGTGAAATGTGTTATAGCATATGTGTATGTGTGTTTAATCCTTTTTTTTTCTTCAGAGAAGTTGAAGGTGGTAGGTAGTAGAAACTGGCTTGTAGGGTTTATAACAGGTGCAGGCAAGTAGAAGTTCCCCTGAGATAGCTGCCTTTTAAGAATCTTATGCTTAAACCATGATGATCTGATTTAAGGCCCATTATCAATAGTCTGCTACTTATATCTGCATGATCGTGGACTGATTGATACTGACTTTGTAGCCATGTGCTCCATAATGTGCTGTCAGGAAATGCTGACAGATGCAATGAAAGAACAATAAATGTGGGGCAGCCGTAATGTAAAGGTCCAGCTAGGCTGTATGAAAACTGATAGCTAGGATATTGGCTCCTATGTTACCATATATACCAGTACCTTTGAGAGTTTAGCTGGTGAGTGAATTAAAATGGTCTCCTGATACCCAGGAGGAGGAAAAAAATCTTCATTTTAGGAACTTGCCGACTTTGCCAAAACATTGCTTTATAAGAACAGAGCCAAGATACAACAACAACAACAACAACAAAAAATAAAAAATAAAAACATCCCTTACTCAGAAATCTAGGTATGTCTGACACATCTGAGAAAGTATTTATTAAAAATCAATACACAAAAAGAACACTGTATCCACTCTTGATGATACTTAATCCATTTGTATAAAATTACAAAAGGAGACATTTTATTAGAATTCCTGCTTTAAATGTATGCCATTTGACACTACTTAAAAAAAATTCTTGATCTTCAGCTTTGTGCATGAATATAGCTGGCATTTTGCCAGTACAGGTTTTTAACAAATAACTAGGACAAGTCAATTTATTCATATCAAGCCTTAAAAGTTACTCTCTTCTACCTAGTCTTAAGATGTAGCTCTGACTGGACTCTAACTCAATACGTTATCACATCTTTTCTTGCTCACATGTTACTTTATAGATACCCTCTGTGTTCTTAAGTACCACTTAATAATTACCAGTATTTAAAGATATAAAGTATATAAAGATATAATGAACATAATGATTGATGTCTCAAAGTAGACACCTAATACATTTTAACAAGCCATTTGTTCCAACATTTATATTTATTATATAACTTCAAAAATAAACAGAATCTGATACTTGTCCTTAATTTTTCCTCCTTTGATTAGAAAATGTAGAATGTAATGCAAACTTATGTATTTTCAATGTTGAGCCTCCTGTGGTATCTACAAGCTGCGTTGATAATTTTGATTTGTGTCCTTCAGGAAAGAAAGTAAAGAATATTTTCTTTATTTAAAGAGTTATCAAAAATGTTTTGGGGGACCCTTCAGAATCTAATTTGATTTAGGAGGAGTTTGTGAGAATAATTTGACCAGGTGAATTTAATTTTTGCTCTAAACCTTTTTATGGTATTAATTTGCCACATTTAAAATAACATTGGAAAACAAATTTTTAGAACGAAAAGATAGCGTGAGATTTGAAAGATGCTATCTTCTGAGGGTACTCAAAGAATGTTACAAGCAGATCATTGACAAAACATGCCGATGACTGTAATTGTGTGAATTCAAGAGAATGAGTTTTTTTATACCATATTATTGACATAATAGATTGAGTCATCATTGCTGTCTGATATGCAAAAGCCTGGTTGAGAAGTCTTCTGTGGATCCTCTTTAGCACACAAAATATTGACACAATAGACAATAATGGCTCCTTTGGAGCCATTAGGGTCCATCATTTCAGGGCCTGCTCAGGCATTCCTTAGCAGGTAGCACACAGACTCTTGACATGAGAGATCATAACAAGTCCAAAGGAATAATACTTGTTTCTAAGATTATCTCATACTTGGGAATTTCATAAGCTATAATTTATTAAAATTAGAACATATTATCACCAATGTGAATTTTAAATTAATTCATTAATTATATGCCATTAGTAACAAACATTTTATGCACACACACACACACACACACACCATGTATATTATAGACTGGATCAACAAACTATATCACATGCAGTTATTTATACATTTTCCTGTGTAAGAACTTGAGAAGTCCACACTGATTGTTATGAATATTCATAAAAAGCAATTCATTCTCAGCCTTATACCTTTTATGCCAAGAGTCAGCCTGGAGCGAATTTTTAATGTCCACAGCATAGACCTTTGAAAGTAGATGTGCCTAATGGAGAGAGTGACACTGACTCTGACAGGCAGGAGCTCTGGAGCTCTGGTGGGCACCCATATAATTAGATCTTTTGTGTGGTCTTGTTAGCTAAGGCAGAACTTGAGGTTTTACTAGCAAATTTTTTTGAAAAGAAACCTCATTTTCCCCAAAGTTTAGGTTATTTACCAAGTAAAGAAATAAAAACAAAATCTGCAAAGAAAAATTCCCTACTAGTTTTAGATGATTTATATTATCTGCAGTGTGAAAGATGAAGTGAGTGATGTTGGATTGGCTCGTAAGGAGAGCATCATGCTTTTTCTTTTCGTGTGAATAGTTTTATTGTGTTGAGATTAGAGACAAATAGAAATTATATTATACAATGTGGCAAGCCATTAGCTTTTCATAAAAAGAAATTTTATCTACAGTGAAAAGCTTTTGATCTTAGAGACTTCCTAAAAAGCTTTTAAATTTTGATTTTTTGGTGGTGTTAGTTTATTATTTGGTGTGAGTGTCAGTATTTTTGTATAGAAATTATGTCAGGTAGTTTTGCTATTTGCGTGGCAGTATGAGACATTTAAAGAATGTCCTTTTTGAATTTCCATTTTAAAAATGTAAATTCAGCTTATTCTTCAAAGCTTTAATGAATGTAGGTTTGAACAAGACCATATATAAGAAAAATAGTTTTCTAACTTTTATTAGTCACAGATTCTTCCCCCTGCTCTTTTATTATGGTTCCAAGCAATACCATAAGCTTCAAAAAGAACAACAACAACAAAAAATACCCCAAAAAACAAAAATCGAAAAACAAAACAAAGCAATTGCTTTGAACTGACAAACTCATTTTAACCTAGAAAATTCCCTTTCTCCTTATCTTTAATACTCTTAGAGAATTGGAATAGGTCAATGAAGTTTCTGTTACTGAAAAAAAAAAAAATGCAATGGCATAAACCTATTGCACACTGGAGGTCACCCTTGCTATTTACAATTTTTCTACAATTTTACAAAACAAAAGTAGATCTTGCATGATTTTAATGCACACTACAGTTTTCATGATACTTTTGGTATAAATACATGGATGTTATATGTCTTTCGTGTATAGTTAGTCATATTAAGTGCAATTAAGGAACCCATTATGAAAATCTTATGGTTGTCTGATTTTTCTGATGAAATAAGCAAATGACAAGAAGCTTTTCTAAACAAACTTAGGAGTTTCACTTTCATTATATATTATACATAATGGTTTTTGAAAATCCTTTCAAATTGTTGTAACAGAATTCTAGAGAAGAGTTCATATACACTGCTTATTCAGTAATTTGTCAGATATATTTTTACTACATCATTCCTGCAGATAGCTTTACCCTAGTTGATACTTATGACTTGTTGTAGGTAAAAATTACTTCTGTAGTCCTTTTATGCTCACATTATTTATTGTGGTATGCTTAATAGTTGGTTATGTTCTATTGTTTTTCCACCACATTACTTTTATGTCTTAATATTCATTCAAAATAAAATATGACATGATTTTACTAAGAACAAAAATTATTTTAAAAAATATACCTATAAACAAGGCATATATGAACACAAAATTATTAAACTAATTAATAAGAACTCTAGTTTTGTAAATATCTCAATGACAAAACATGAAACAGAAGAAAAAAGCATTTAGCCTATATCTTGAAGCTATTCAAAATAGGAGCCAAAGATAGATCGAGGAGAAGTGTCTGCTTCCATTTCAGTAGAAGAACATTCTGAGAATGTGAGGGATTATCCTCTGGGAACTGTAGTGAGCAAAATGTGAAGTTCCAGGTGTACCTCATCACCAATTAGAAATGAAAATAACAAGAAATAGAGATAAAGCTACCTTTTATTTATTTTCCAAAAGGCGGAATAGGAATACCATGAATTTTGCTTAATGCCTGTTAACTTGGTATACATGGCCAAATTTTTTTCTTAGAATTTTTATAGCACTTTTTAGTCTTTAATTAAAAAGATCCTTACAGTTTCATAAATGCTTAGCATAATATGTCAACTATCTGGTGCAAAGGTTAGATGTCAGAAGTGTGTTAAAATACGGGAAGATGCTTTTAACAGATTTATATGAGATAGCAAGATCAAGGGAACAGAGGGAAATCACTAGATTTCCTAATTAAATAGAATCCTAAAGGTATCCACGGATATCTGTCCACAAACAGAGCAACTCAACCCCTCTCTGTTATTTATACTGTGTGAAGTTTCATGCACTCTCCTTGTCCCTGTCTGTTTAGGACTCATTGGAGGGAACTGATGAACCATACAGCAAGATCCAGATGGCTGATTTTTACAAAGAGGGGCAACTGCATAGTATCTTCTTTTCTCACTTTCCTTTCTGAGATGTTGCCACTGTCATATCCTATGCCTGAAACCCCCCTTTTTAATGGAGTGATTGTCTGTTATTGAAGGCTCAATGCTGAGCGCCTCCATGGAGGCTTTCCCAAACACTCTTGCACTCATGAATTTGTCTTCCCTGAACAGCATAGCACTGAGTGTACCACTCATTTTGGATTTAACATCTGCATCTTTGGGGTTTTAACCAGAAACTGTGCGCTTGGCTTTTTCATCAGTGAGTTTGTATACCCAATTGCAGCAAGTTCTGTCTCTTTTCTCCTATAATCCTCACTGTCCCGAGCAGAACACTGGACACTGAACAGCTGGAAGTTAATCTCTCCCTCCTCTGAACTCCGCAGCACCTCCTCTGTACCACTTCTTTGAGGCTTATCACTTCATACTTCGTATTACAGTTATTTGAGAAAGTGTTTTATCTCCTCGGCTAAAATGAAAATTCTTTGGGGGCAAAACTATGTCTTATGCATCTTTATATCCCACACTATCATCACCACAACAACCATACTTAGCACCATGTTTTCCATTAAATAGTTCAGCAACTTAACTCACATTTATTGAATAACTTGCTACAGAGCACTGTGCTATTTCACTAGTACAACACAAAGTATCATTGTTTATACATAAAGGAGCCCACAGGACAGTGAGTGAGAGAGAACTGAATGTGACTAAAGAAAAGCGAATAGAGCACACTGAATTGTGGCTGAGAATGGAAGTAGCCAGTTTCAGGCTTCCAATTGGAAATTTGGTAACTGGTTGATGTATTCTACCTTTAAATCCAATTTCAACTGAATGATCTATGGCAAAGAGTTCTCCCTCTGGAGGGAGGAAAAGGGCCTGAATGGAAAGGACCTTTTATTCGATACCATCCCACCAAAAGGGGCAATGATTGAAAGACCTCTTAAGATTGAGCGCCTGATTAGATCTAAGGCCAAATGGAAGGAGACACTGCACAGTGCCAGTACTCATATATTTGTTTAATGAATGAATGAATGAATGCAGATACTCACTCTATTTATTGACAGAATGAATCAACAATCTCATTTTAAAACATGAGTAATCTTTGTATTCAGCAGGGAACTTTGAGCTTCATTTGTTGAAAATCTTATTTATAGAAGTCCTTTCAATTCATGTTTACATTTCTCTGCATACATATATGTACCATTGTGCTTTGAATATGATCATGATAAATTCTATTTCCTTTGGGGATTTTACTATTTTTTCCTTACTTTAAGCCCAGTAATTGAGTGGCTGCTCGATCTTTAAAACCAATACTGGATTCAGAGCTCCTTGAGAGATGAAACTGCATCTAATCATTCTCTCTCCTATAAGTACCTAAATTCTAATTTAAATTTGTTTTAGATTAGAAAATAATTTCCAAGTGTGATGGGTATAATGCATGGTGTTGGGTTTTGAGAGGTCATGGGGTGACTGTCCCCACAGTACCAGAGGTCAGAGTATTTTGCCCTTAGCAGAGACACCTTACAAATGTTTGTAGAATTTAATTTCATTTTCCTAGGACTAACACCTGAGTATGTCTGTGTTGCAGTGATGCTGAAAGATCTAGTATTGAAAAACTCTTTAAAATCCTCAATTGCTCTATTCCAAATGATTAAACTCTTACTTATCTGCAGCGAAAAACACTCGTGTTCTTTGATCCTGTAGATCTTTTGGTCTGCCAGTGGTAATTTTATTCTTGGTAGCTTATTAAAGATGTGACACTATAATACCAACCAATAAATATTTCCTAAGATTCCTGAGAGTGTGTTTCCAAAAAGCACTATAGGAACTAAAAATGATAGGAGGAATGCCCCTTCCTTCAATATTACCATCTTTGGAAGAGAACAAATTTTAAGATAATGAAAATATAATATACAGTGGAATAAGTACCAAATGATAGAGGATTCTGTGGGGACCCAGAGGAAGGCAATCTCTGTTTTTGAGGTGGAATAGTTATCGTCTAATCTGGGAAGAAGTAGAATTTGACCTGCAATTTGAAGGAAGAAACTTCATCTAGATGGGTGAAGATTTACAGGGATAGTAGTTAGTGTAGAGCAAATGATGTGAGCAAAGAACCAAAGCTGCAAAAAAGCGTATCACATTTTGGAGAACATGAACAAATCATTTGGTTGAAATAGAAGAAATCAAGGCTAGAAAGATAGATTGGAACCAGGTCACAGTGGGCCTTATATTCCACAGAAAGGAATATTCCCTTGATGTCTTGGGCTTTGAACACAGTGACAGGTGAACAACTTTTTTGAATTTTGAATTAGAAAACCATAACAACTGAAGAAACATCAGAGGGTGACAGGGGCATAGGTACTATTATAGGCAGCCAAAACTAAAGTGAGGGGAAAAGGAGATAGTTGCAGCCTATCAGGCACAAGGGAAGAAACAATGTAGTTAGAAAAATATCATACTTTAAATGAAGTATTTTTTTTAATAATTCTCTTTACTTTCAAAATCCACAACCTCCCACACCTATCCTTTATTTTATGGAAAAGGAAGAATTGATCTAAAGACTATCAGTGGTAAATAAGGGAAGTAGAGCATCTAGAAGTTTTTAAAAACATCCATTTGAGAAGATATGGGTAACGAGATATCATATTACATTATTTATCAGAATCTTGAGGAATGAGTAGCAAGTGTTGGTGTTAGTCAGAATTGCCTGTAGAGGTGGGTATAGATACATGAACCTAAGCCCTACCCATCACGTACATATTCCAGAATGCCTGGGGGTGACGTTCAAGTATCTCTATTTGCGATCAGTTCTATAGATGATTTGAAGGATTTGAAAATGATGACTATCATGTGTTCTTTCTATTGTTCTCTCTTCACTTGTTATTAAGGCAATTAATCACAGAAAGAAATGAGGGCTACAACATCCACACTTGAGGATTGATATCAGTATTGCTCAGTATTGTTATCAATCAGTATTGTTAATGATATCTTTGATAATTTCCCTTTAATACCTCTGCATTTTCTCAAAATAACCACTTAAATATTATTGGGATGAAAATAGTTTATCTAAATAACTTTACCAAGTTTAATTGAGGGCTTAGTCTGTACAGTGATAAAATTCAATTGTCATCCTACCTATCTGGTCAGGATTCCTAGCATCCTGTAAAAGTAAAATATTTCATATTCATTGAAAGTTCTAATGTGACATTTCTCCCATGTGAAAAAAGTATGAAGGGAACTTACATAACTTTTTAATATGGTGCTGGATTTTTCTCGGGGAGTTCATTACACTAAATCATTTTTGTCAATTTTTAAATGATGAGAGCATATCAAAAAACTCTTTTCCAATGTATCATCTTCCAATGTATCAAGTTTAGGATTTTATACTTATAATGGTGTACTTACCGGTCTGGACAGCTCTGTAAAGTAATATAATGCAAAATATTATTGATTTGGGGAGTTAGTGATAGAATTAATTTTCTAGAAAATAAACTCTGAAATTAGATTTCACATTTCCTCTTTTTATCTCTAAATATGAGTCAACATATGTAAAAACCAATCAGGTGGCCACATAGCTACTATATATATAGTTATTATATATATATCATTATTTTGTTTTATGCATTATTTTGTTTTCACCAAACTTTAGGAATTTTTTAAGCGTTAAGATTTTGGACCATTGGAGAGGTGGGGGATGGTTCATGGAGAGATAATAATGTACATATTCTTTCACTAGGTAGGAGGTAGCTAAACAGGTTTTAAGTGTACTATAATTTTCATTGTGACAAGTTCACTATCACTTATTAAAATTAAAAGTAATTGCAGAGCTAGATGCTAGCTCTGTTTCTGGCACCATCTGAGTCTCCTGATATCTTCGGATCCTTCTATTTGGAACTTGCATAATCACCTTTTATATTCACAAATAAGTTACTGAGTCTGATGATAGTCATGAAAACAAATTTTAATTGAGTTTGGCATGTCAAAACCCTTTCTTGGGTTTTATGTTTGATGTACCGTGCCACATTTTCAGTGAATAAAAACTGCCTCCTTGCATATTTATTACATATTCTCAGTTAGTGAGATTTTGTTACACAAGCAGTCGCCTTATTATTTTTTACACCTGCACTTTGATATCACAGTGTTTCATTGTCAACTGACGTAATGTATCAGAAGTGGCACAGCTAATGAGCACACAGTTGCCTTTAGTTCATTTCACATCGGGAAACCCTACTGGGGAATAGGCTGTAAAAATTGGGGGAGGGGTTCTGACATTTTATAAATGTCATATGTCAATCCTATATTGTGATGGCTGTGGAAACACTGTGTGCTGATGGTATCGTAGTCATATGATAGACTATTTTCACTGGCAGGCACTAAAGAACAGGGTGTGTGTGTGTGTGTGTGCATATGTGTGTGAAAGAGATTTCTGGTTGCAAGTAAACTTTAAGCTCTTTGGCCTGTGTATATTAAGAAAGATTGGTGATTATTTTATTAATATAAATAAGTAGAGACAAAATTTTGGTGACAAAGTACAAAATGTGGTATGAAAACTTAAATTCCACTTTTCTGTTCTTAAACACAAAGAATATTTTGATCTTAGAACAACAATAATTAAGGTATTTTCTGTTTCCATTAATCTAAATTGCAATTTGTATTGGAGGAGTAAAAAGTCAGGGCATATTATTTAAACTTAGCCTTTTTTAAAGGTGTGTTTTTAAAACTTGCTTGTGGTAAAAGGTGTTAACAGGTAATTTGGTCAGTTATTCCTTAGTGCATGAGGGTTTGGATTTTTTGAATAAAGGAAACTGCATTATCAATTGCAGAATAACAAATATAGTTTCATTTGTATTGCTTCTAGTTTATGAACCATCCTTTGTCTTGTGGTAACTAGAATTATGAACTTGGAATGTCATAGCAAATGATGGCTGGGATATTTTCAATTCTGAAATGTTTTTATGTGTAAACTGCTTAATTTAGTATTCAAATATACTTATTTTTTAAAATAAAAAATTTATTTCCTCTGAGGCCAGTTGTATGTGTCTGTGTTTTCTGTTGTCAAAAATGTCCTTGAATGGCTCACTTTGGCCTCTGTTGTGACCAACTAGAAGGTAGAGAGAGAACAAAAATGAAAAAAAAAAAAAAGATTGAGGCTGTGAAACTGTGGTGAAAGGGGAAATAATAACAACACAGTTAAATGAGATTCAGCGAGTCTTCTGATCTGTGAACATTTTTATTAGAAACATTTGTCAACCAGATGGGCATCTTGCCAGTGTTACCTCTTCTCTAGTTGATATGGGTCACTCCCACTCCCCTGCCATATTATTCCCCTCTCTTGCCAGGCTAAAAGCAGGAGCAGCACTGCCCTGCAATTATGTAATGTCTTATCATTGTCAGGACACCTTCACTTACAACAATCCCTGCCACACACTTATGCCGCAGGGAGGCAGGCATTATTTTTTCTATTTCAGAGAAACAACTTGTCTTTGTTTCATGTGACTAGTAAGAAGCGCAGCCAGCAATGTCTCATGACTTTTATCATTTCTAGCCAAGTATTCCTTCCACCGCACCAAGTATTTGCCCCATAAATATATTTAGGTTTCTTCCCATGCTAGAGATTTTTATGCAAACTTAATAATTCATAACTTAAAGCAAAGGTGGGGTTTATTGGAAGTTTTCTGGGCCGAACAGATGTGCATCTTCTGGGCCCTGTCTTCCAGGCATGATCTAATCTTGAATGCAGTATTTAATGATTATCATTCAAAAAATGAGGCCAGAAATCAATTGCTTTGTAAAATCATGATAGTATTAGGCTACAACCTTTTTAATGAATCTCTCTGTGGCCAGACCTCATCATGGTGACTTGAGTGTATGGCACACCTTGGGAACTCCTGTTCAATTTTATCAGGGACAAGATGAATAGTGGTGCAGGGAAGCCTCACCGTGGAGAGATTGCCACAGTTTTTCCCTTGTTCTCATAGATCCACTTAATGCATTTACTAATTATGTTAGAATTGTGAAATTTAGTGGAAAAGACTATGGGAATGAGTTGTTTTAGTTGTGATGACTCCTTTAACTTGTCAACTTGAATTTGAACCTTCTACTTTACAGGACCCCAACTCTTCTTTATACACAAACAAATACATATTTTTAAGTTTTAAAATTTCCCACTCCACAATTTAAAAGAGCTTTTGTGAAATTTTTACTGAGAAGTCCATTTCGCGGGAAACTCCAGAATCATATTTACTAGTAAACACTGATATTAGAGCTAGCAATTTGTTTATTTTTTAAGAGAGTGGAGGTTTGTTTCTTTTTCATTGCCATTGAAATTATTCTTAATATATGGACCAATTGTCTTGACTGAATATGGTAATATATGTTTTAATACTTTTGCAAAATTTTAAGTAAAATTTGGTTTTAGGATTCCTACTTTTATATTTTAAATTTGGGATTAAATGTTAGTTTTGAAACATTTTTGAAAAAGTTTTAAGACATATTATAACTTGAGAAAATTTAGAAAATTTCCATGTTAAGCTGAAAATTATATTTCTATTAAAACTAGGTGGCATTGTAAAAATTGTGTGTGGTAAAAAAGTTAGGCCTCGGGCCGGGCGCGGTGGCTCAAGCCTGTAATCCCAGCACTTTGGGAGGCCGAGACGGGCGGATCACGAGGTCAGGAGATCAAGACCATCCTGGCTAACACGGTGAAACCCCGTCTCTACTAAAAAATACAAAAAGCTAGCCGGGCGAGGTGGCTGGTGCCTGTAGTCCCAGCTACTCGGGAGGCTGAGGCAGGAGAATGGCGTAAATTGGAGAGGTGGAGCTTGCAGTGAGCTGAGATCCGGCCACTGCACTCCAGCCCGGGCGACATCGAGCGAGACTCCGTCTCAAAAAAAAAAAAAAAAAAAAAGTTAGGCCTCAATTGTTTTTCTTCTTTTGTTATCTAGTTGTCTCCATAGCAAATATGTGTATAAGCAATTGTTGTTGGTTGGACTTATGAGTAATGTAAACTTGTGTCTAGTGTTGAAGTGCTTCATATGAACATCTTCGTTTTAAAAGTAAGAATAATATTAGTTTTACTTTTAAATATATGTGTTACCTGACACAGCTTGTTGCTGTTCTATCATGGGAAAATAATTGTAACTTACAACTTTCATTTCCTTTAAACGAAGACGGCAACAATTTGAAAATATCTTTTTCTCATGAAATCTAAAAATAAGAACTTTGTTTTTTGGCAGTATTGTTATAAATAATCTGCCTAAACTATTAACTGTAAATACATTGTTAGAGATGTGCCAAGAGGAGACAACCCATTACATTTTCTTTGTTTAAAACTATCTAGTTCTGTTGTTGGGTAAGACAATTTATTCATACAATCATATAAAAATCATATTTAATAAAGAACAATCCAAGGCAAAGAGAAAAAAAAAATGTCTTTATCCATAAGCAACCAGATGAGAAATGGATTTTTATTCAGTCAGATCCTTTTAGTCAATGAAACAGCATTTTCATGCATATTGCACTCAAGTGATAATTAATATAGTCTAATTCAGGACATGATGCTTGAATTGATGTACTGTCATCAATACCCCGTGTTAAAATCAAACCTTGACAGGGGTTTAACACCCTGGAACAGGTCATCATATATAATACTCTTTGCCTCTCAGTATTTGTCTTCAACCAAGCAAAGTATTACAAGATGGGGTAAGAAAAAAAAAGGGAAATAATTACAAATGAAGAGTGACGCGGGCTGTGAATAGAACATATGTTAGGCTAGGCAGAGGCATCAGTGAATTATATCATTTCATGATGAAGCGGCACTGGGGCTGAACGGGCCTATTTTAAACCTTGATGTATTTTATCTCTACTGTATTTGGACTGTCATCTTTGGAGAAAGACTTGGTATAATTGAGAGTCAACTCCAATCTGCATGACTCAAGCATGAAGTGGGGACCAGATGAGCTCTGCTGTGGAGGCCAGGGAAGCTTCTAATAAGATAAAATGAACAATCACCTTTTATGCCTTACAGTTACAAATGCACTCGGTGAATGCAGTTTTCAGAGTTATGGCTTCCAAATGTCATTGATATTGCAAAGTTTAGGAAGTATTCTGTTAATTAAGATATAAAAGGAGACCAGCTCATTTGAACACTCATTTTAGAGGGATAGAATCAAAACCTGTTTTATGTTAGTCAGTCTTTCTAATTACATTAATTTAAATACATTAATTTCTATTACATCTAATAGGTGAAAACCTATTAGATATAATCAGCATAACTTGGTCATAATGTGTTTTCATTATGTTTGATTTTATTTGGCTATTTCATGAAAATCCTTGTCATTTTTGCATATATTAGGCTAAATGTCCTTCAACACCCACTCACATGCCTCTTCTTTCTTGAAATTTATGGTGATATTTTCTGCCAGAAGAAATCACTTACTTCTCTGAATACTTTAAGTACTTAGTCTCACAACTGTGCTCTATATTTCATAATGTTTTCTGTTGTAAGCACTCATATACAGGGTTTATCTCCTCAACTAGGCTAAAAGCTCCTCAAGGGCAACAACTCATAGTTCTCATTGCACATCTACCACACTGCCAGGAACACCATCGTGTATAACAGGTAATCAGCAATATTTGTTATTATATATTATATATAATATATATTTTATGTATATTATATTATATATATTTATATAATATATATTTTATGTATATTATATATTATATATATAATACTTATTAGGTTAAGAAGAGTTTAGGATTTTCACACTCATTACTTTCCAAGTAATCAATCAACATTGTTTGGTTTGAAAAAATTATGAAATGTCTGTGTGACACTAAGTTGGGGGGTGTAATGGGGATAAATTGAGTATGAACAGTTACCGCTTATGTCCACATAGAATTTACACACTTTTTCTTTCTACACATAAATTCTCTTCCTAACTTCCTGGAAATTCAGTAGGAAGTAGCATTAACTCAATCTCAAATTTCTAAGAGAGCGATTTAAAAGTGAAAGAGGCTGTGCAGAATTGTTAGTGATAAAGATGGTCACAAAGCCCTGTGATTCAGTATTAGGGCCAGCCAATGTTTCCTATGCATTTCCTATCATCCACCTATTAATCCTCTGTATCGAGTAAAACCTATCCATATAGAAGACCAGAAAACTTCAGCTCACTCTGTGGCAGCAAGTTGTACTGACTCAATTCGTCAAAGTAGACAGCATTGATGTCTCCCTTTTTATTTTCTCTGCCATCTCTTTTCCTCCCTAACCCCCAAAAATGGGCTACCTGTCAATTGTTTACTTGCACCTATAACAGAAAAGTTGCCTCTTTAGCTAAAGTCTAATTAAAGACTATAATTGGAAGCACATTTAGCAAATTCAAATTTTTTTTTTTGAAATACATAGTAATAATGTTGTTTAGCCATAGCCTTTGAGCTTCATTCTTCATATTGGCAAACATAAGCAGACCTTGCTATTCTTTTCAGATTTTGGAAGTTTTTTAAATAAACATTAATATGATTGATACATTATTACTGTTTCCTGTTACACAATCCTACATGTCTACCAAGAGTATATGTTTGTGTTCATTACCTTTAAAAATAACTGAGATATATCAATCACTATCTCATTTTTACAAGTTTGCAAAGACTCATCATTTCTTAAATTTTCTTAAAATTTTGATATTAAGTAAATTTAATTCAAATAAATTAACATATAGCAGTAATGGGACAATTGAATAAGACTGAATTACAATTTTAAAATGTATATGCTTTTGGAGCTATTTATCATTTTTTAGGAAATACTTTGTAAAATCAAAATGAATATCTATATCTGTTATCACTCTAGCCTAATTTAAACCAAGGTTAGGTATATGCACCTTTACAGAGGAAGACAGGGATTATACAACCTTAGTGCATGTCATCTTTTATCTTAACAATTAATTATTTTTAAATATCTATGTTAAGTATTCTTATGATCTCCTAATATGTATAAACTGGATACAATATTGTATTAGGTGAGATATTATGTGTACTGTATCATGACACTAATTTTGTCATTTAAATTTTTAATAATATGGTCATTCATTTGTAAAATATTATAAGAAGTCATGAGGAAATTTATATATATAACAATATAACAATTTGCCCACAATTGTCTGTTTCTAAATAATTTTGTATGAGTCAATTGTCCATTAAAAAATCAAAGAAAGGTGTTTTTATTTATTTGCCCTCATTTTCCGGAGAAGGAACAGAAACAAATATTTAGTAATGTTTACCAAGACAAACTGAAATAGTTATTGGCTCCAGCTAGGGAACTCATGAATGCTGACACCCTGTTCCTTGTTCTAATATATTTCAAAAATTAATTATCTCTTTTTACTTAAGCTCCCAAAAGCCATTTAAACTTTTATAATTATTATTAGCACCATAGCTCTGCTTTAGTATTAAACTTTTAGGTGTTAAAATAAAATTCACATTAGGAATTTCAAATTATGAGGGACAGTAGAATTCACCTTAACAGTATTATAGTCAAGAATTTGAGTAATGCTATATGTTAACCTGAAACTAGAAGGATTTACATGTGTGTTACAATGTAAGATTGAATTCAGGCAAGAAATGGTGGCTCACGCCTGTAATCTCAGCACTTTGGGAGACCAAGGCAGGAGGATCACTTGAGCCCAAGAGTTCAACCCTGGACAACACAGTGAGACCCCACCTCTACAAAAAATAAAAAGTAAATTACCCAAGCGTGATGGTGCTCACCTGTATTCTCAGCTACTCAGGAGGCTGAGATGGAAGGATTGCTTGAGCCCAGGAGTTTGAGGCAGCTGTGTGCCCTGATCATGCTACTGAACTCCAGCCTGGGTGACAGAGCAAGATTCTGTCGCTGAAAAAATAAATAAGTAAATAAATAAAGATTGAATTATAGTTATCCAATCAGTGCCCAATCCCTAATCCTTAAGAAATTTCATAGTTTAGCTTGTATGGAATTCAACTTTATTAAAAAGGAAAAAAATGAAAGTGCACTTAAAACTGAATGGAAACAACAAAAAAAAAAAATAAAGCCTTTTGCTTTGTTGGTGATGTGCAATATGCTGAAGAGAAAGTTCTGAGTTCCTGCAACTGAGTTACCTGCTTATTTATTACTAACCCACACAGTGCAAATTGAGGGTTACCTTACCCTGTTACCTATCCTAAGAGCTGATAAAAAAGGAAAGCTTGGTCAGACTAAATATTTCTCTGTGGTGACACATTTTTACATCTTGACAACGAACTACCTTGCCAACTGATTCTCCAGCTGCTCAAATACAAGATGAACACATTCAAAGGAATCCCACTGCTGCTACCTTTTGGAAGGAGGCAGATCATCATGTCAACACTAAAATACTCAAAGGAATCTGATTTTGGCAATTCCATAGATTCAGATCCCTCCTAACTTTCTTCTAATGTGCCCAGGACAGAAATCTACATGAATGAGATGTGAGAAAGGAAGGGAAAAAGAAAAAACAGTAACAAAACGAATCAAACAGATGAACTGGAACCTCAAAAATAAGGTGTAAACATTCCCTATGGCAGTTCAAATTCAATTTTTTCCATCCCAAAATGAAGAGTGCTTACGTCCCACACAAATAAGCATTGCCTTCAAATTTCTGGACAGTTTTAACTTTGGCTTTCTCTGAGCTGATGGCAAATTGAAGAGATCAGCATTTCCACGAGTCTTCTTAGTTATGCATTTTTATCATAGCTCGCAGCTAAACTATGGAAGAAAGAAGAAACTAGTGACATCAGCAAATTGTATAAGGCTCCTATTTAAGTGAGCAGTATGCTAAATACAATTGACACCTGGAGTAGATTGTCTCACACGTGTCCGTGTGAAGAGACCACCAAACAGGCTTTGTGTGAGCAACAAGGCTGTTTATTTCACCTGGGTGCAGGCGGGCTGAGTCAGGAAAGGGTGGTGGGATTATCATTAGTTCTTACAGGTTTTGGGATAGGTGGTGGAGTTAAGAGCAATGTTTTGGGAGCAGGGTGTGGATCTCACAAAGTACATTCTCAAGGGTGGGGAGAATTACAAAGAACCTTCTTAAGGGTGGGGGAGATTATAAAGAACCTTCCCAAGGGTAGGAGAGATTACAAAGTACATTGGTCAGTTAGGTTGGGGCAGAAATAAATCACAATGGTGGAATGTCATTAGTTAAGGCTATTTTCACTTTTGTGGAACTTCAGTTGCTTCAGGTCATCTGGATGTATACGTGCAGGTCACTGGGGATATGATGGCTTAGCTTGGGCTCAGAGGCCTGACACAGACCACTTTTAACACCCACCATTCTTACTTTTTTTCAGAACAGAGTCTTGCACTGTCGCCAGGCTGGAGTGCAGTGGTGCAATCTCAGCTCACTGCAACCTCCATCTCCCAGGTTCAAATGATTCTCCTTGCCTCAGCCTCCCAAGTAGCTGGGATTACAGGTGCCCACCACCACACCCGGCTTTTTTGTATTTTTAGTAGAGATGGGTTTTCACTACGTTGGCCAGGCTGGTCTCAAACTCCTGACCTCATGATCTGCCCACCTTAGCCTCCCAAAGTGCTGGGATTACAGGTGTGAGCCACCACGCCCAGCACACCAGCCATTCTATACAACAAAAATATTTTCAGCAACAATCATAAACTGAAAATAATAATAGTGATGAGGCTGGGTGTGGTGACTCACGCCTGTAATCCCAGCACTTTGGGGGCCGAGGTGGACAGATCACTTGAGGTCAGCAAGTTGAGACCAGCCTGGCCAACATGGTGAAACCCCATCTCTACTAAAAATAAAAAAATTAGCTGGGCATGGTGACAGGTGCCTGTAATCCCAATTACTCACAAGGCTAAGGCAGGAGAATTGCTTAAGCCCAGGAGCCAGAGGTTGCAGTGAGCCAAGATTGTGCCACTGCACTCTAGCCCAGGTGACACAGCGAGATTCCATCTCAATAATAATAATAATAATAATAACAACAACAATAATGGTGATAGTGATGTCTTGTGGGGACATATATACTGAAAATTTTTCTTTATTGACCTTGCGTGTATAATCATGTCAATAAAAACAGTAAATGATTAAATATCTCAGCATAGGAAAAGGAAAAAATGTAATTAATACTTTTTAATTATATTGGTGTATTTTTTGGAGAAGGAAAAACACTTTAAATTTTAAAATTTAAACACAAATAAAACTCCAAGTAGGCATATACAGGAATACATTAAAGTAGCTCAAGTTCTGTTTCTTCTTCTTCATCTCACTGTGCTATCATATGTTATTTTGAATCTACTATTTAGATTCAGGAATATGTCATAGTACAGGATTTAGAGATACTAACTGCATTTGAAACCAGCCAGAACAATTTAGAGTGGTTATGTATTTACTCTGGAACTTGGTCTTGACAGATCACACGCAGCCAAGTTTCCATGCACCTGGGCTGATGAAATAACATTAAGTTTTCTGAATTAACTTCCATGTTGAATAAAATGTTTATTAAAGGATAAGTAATAAAAATATGCTCATTTGAAGGTTGCAGATATATTATTACAATTCAACTAAAACCACAATAGCAGTTGTTTAGAATTTAGACCAATAAAATATTTTTAAGGAGGATTATTTTATTATTGATATTATTTAGTATTACCAGTGCATGGTGATAGTAAAATACAGACCAAGTTTTTGTGGGTGTTATCAATATATTAAAATTTTCTGGTGGCTGACAAGATGGCTGAATAGGAACAGCTCTGGTCTGCAGCTCCCAGTTAGATCAACGCAGAAGGCAGGTGCTTTCTGCACTTCCAACCCAGCTCCTCTCACTGTGACTGGTTAGACAGTGGGTACAGCCCACAGAGGGCAGGCAGAAGTGGAGAGGCACATCGCTTCACCCGGGAAGTACAAAGGGTCAGGGAACTCCCTCCCCTAGCCAAGGGAAGCCGCGAGGGACTTTGCCATGAGGAACGGTGCACTCCGGCCCAGATACTATGCTTTTCCTATGATCTTTGCAACCCGCAGACCAGGAGATTCCCTCAGGTGCCTACCCTACCAAGGCCCTGGGATTCAAGCACAAAACTGGGTGGCCATTTGGGTAGACATGCAGCTAGCTGCAGGAGTTTTTTTTTTTTTTCATACCCCAGTGGCGCCTGGAACACCAGTGAGACAAAACGGTTCACTCCCCTGGAAAGGGGGCTGAAGCCAGGGAGCCAAGTGGTCTAGCTCAGCAGATCCCACCCCCAGTAAGCCCAACAAGCTAAAATCCACCGGCCTGAAATTCTTGCTGCCAGCATAGTATGAAGTCAACCTGGGATGCTCGAGTTTGGTGGTGGGAGGGGTGTCAGCCATTACTGAGGCTTGAGTAGGCAGTTTTCCCCTCACAGTGTAAACAAAGCCTCCAGAAGTTCAAACTGGGTGGAGCTCCTACAGTTCAGCAAAGCCATTGTAGCCAGACTGCCTCTCTAGATTCCTCCTCTCTGAGCACGGCATCTCTGAAAGAAAGGCAGTAGCCCCAGTCAGTGGCTTATAGATAAAACTCCCATCTCCCTGAGACAGAGGCTGTGGGCGCAGCTTCAGCAGACTTAAATGTTCTTGCCTGCCAGCTCTGAAGAGAGCAGTGGATCTCCTAGTACAGGGCTTGAGCTCTGCTAAGGGACAGACTGCCTCCTCAAGTGGGTCCCTGACCCCCATGCCTCCTGACTGGGAGACATCTCCTAGCAGGGGTAAACAGACCCCTCATACAGGAGAGCTCCGGCTGGCATCTGGTGGGTGCCCCTCTGGGACAAAGCTTCCAGAGGAAGGAACAGGCAGCAATCTTTGCTGTTCTGCAGCCTATTCTGGTGATACCTAGTCAAACAGGGTCTGGAGTGGACCTCCAGCAAACTCCAGCAGACCGGCAGCAGAAGGGCCTGATTGTTAGAAGGAAAACTAACAAACAGAAAGGAATAGCATCAACATCAGCAAAAAGGATGTCCACACAGAAACCCCATCTGAAGGTCACCAACATCAAAGACGAAAGGTAGATAAATTCATGAAGATGAGGAAAAACTAGCACAAAAAGGCTGAAAATTCCAAAACCAGAATGCCTCTTCTCCTTCAAAGGATCACAACTCCTCACCAGCAAGGAAACAAAACTGGACAGAGAATGAGTTTGATGAATTGAAAGAAGAAGGCTTCAGAAGGTGGATAATAACAAAGTCCTCCAAGCTAAAGGAGCATGTTCTAACCCAATGCAAGGAAGCTAAGGACCTTGAAAAAAGGTTAGAGGAATTGGTAACTAGAATAACCAGTTTAGAGAAGAACAAAAATGACCTGATGGAGCTGAAAAATACAGCACAAGAATTTCATGAAGCATACACAAGTATCAATAGCTGAATCAATCAAGCAGAAGAAAGGATATCAGAGATTGAAGATCAGCTTAATGAAATAGAGCATGAAGACAAGATTAGTGAAAAAAAAAAAAAAAATGAAAAGGCATGAACAAAGCCTCCAAGAAATATGGGACTATGTGAAAAGGCCAAACCTATGTTTGATTGATGTACCAGAAAGTGACAGGGAGAACAGAACCAAGTTAGAAAACACTCTTCAGGATATTATCCAGGAGAACTTCCCCAACCTAGCAACATTGAAATTAAGGAAATATAGAGAACACCACGAAGATACTCCTTGAGGAGAGCAACCCCAAGACACATAATAGTCAAATTCACCTAGGTTGAAATGAAGGAAAAATGTTAAGGGCAGTCAGAGAGGAAGGTCGAGTTACCCACAAAGGGAAGCCCATCAGACTAACAGCAAATCTCTCTGCAGAAACCCTACAAGCCAAAAGAGAGTGGGGGCCAATATTCAACATTCTTTTTTTTTTTTTTTTTTTTTCCGAGACGTAGTCTTGCTCTGTTGCTGAGGCTGGAGTGCAATGGCACAATCTCGGCTCACTGCAAACTCCACCTCTAGAGTTCAAGTGATTCCCCTGCCTCAGCCTCCTGAGTAGCTGGGATTACAGGCGTGCAGCACCACACCCAGCTAATTTTTGTATTTTTAGTAGAGATGGGGTTTCACCATGTTGGTCAGGCTAGTCTCAAACTCCTGACCTCGTGATCCACCCACGTTGGCCTCCCAAAGTGCTGGGATTACAGGCGTGAGCCACAGTGCCCAGCCAATATTCTTAAAGAAAAGAATTTTCAACCCAGAATTTCATATCCAGCTAAACTAAGCTTCATAAGTGAAGGAGAAATAAAATTCTTTACAGACAAGCAAATGCTGAGGGATTTTGTCACCACCAGGCCTGCCTTACAAGAGCTCCTGAAAGAAGCACTAAATATGGAAAGGAAAAACTAGTACCAGCTACTGGAAAAACATACCAAAATGTAAAGACCACTGACACTATGAAGAAACTGCATCAACTAATGGGCAAAATAACCAGCTAGCATCATAACCACAGGATCAAATTCACACATAACAATATTAACCTTAAATGTAAATGAGCTAAATGTCCCAATTTGAAGACATAGATTGGCAAATTGGATAAATGCCCAGAGAAGAAAGTGGGAAAGATCGAAAATTGACACCCTAGCATCACAATTAAAAGAACTAGAGAAGCAAGAGCAAACATTCAAAAGCTAGCAGAAGACAAGAAATAACTAAAATCAGAGCAGAACTGAAGAGATAGAGACAGGTAAAACCCTTCCAAAAATCAATGAATCAAAGATTAACAAAATATATAGACTGCTAGCCAGACTAATGAAGAAGAAAAGAGAGAAGAATCAAAAGGACACAATAAAAAATGATAAAGGGAATATCACTACTGATCCCACAGATATACAAACTACAATCGGAGAATACTATAAATGCTTCTATGCAAATAAACTGGAAAATCTGGAAGAAATGGTTAAATTCCTGGACACATATACTATCCCAAGACTAAACCAGGAAGAAGTTGAATCCCTGAATAGACCAATAACAAGCTCTGAAATTGAGGCAGTAATTAATAGCCCACCAACCAAAAAATGCCCAGGATCAGACAGATTCACAGCTGAATTCTACCAGACGTACAAAGAGGAGCTGGTACCATTCCTTCTGAAACTATTCCAAAATATAGAAAAAGAGGGATGCCTCCCTAACTCATTTTATGAGACCAGCATCATCCTGATACCAAAACCTCTCAAAGACACAACAAAAAAAGCAAATTTCAGGCCAATATCCCTGATAAATATTGATGCAAAAATCCTTAGTAAAATACAGGCAAACTGAATCCAGCAGCACATCAAAAAGCTTATCCACCATGATCAAGTTGCTTTCATCCCTGGGATGCAAGACTGGTTCAACATATACAAATCAATAAATGTAATCCATCACATAAACAGAACCAATGACAAAAACCGCATGATTCTCTCAATGATGCAGAAAAGGCCTTGGATAAAATTCAGCAGCCCTTCATGCTGAAAACTCAATAAACTAGGTATTGATGGAACATATCTCAAAATAATTAGAGCTATTCATGACAAACCCACAGCCAATATCATACTGACTGGGCAAAAACTGGAAGCATTCCCTTTGAAAACTGCCACAAGACAAGGATGCCTTCACTCACCACTCCTATTCAACATATTATTGGAAGTTCTGGTCAGGCAATCAGGCAATAGAAAGAAATAAAGGGAATTCAGATAGGAAGAGAGAAAGTCAAATTGTCTCTGTTTGCAGATGGATGACATGATTGTCTATTTAGAACACCCCATTGTCTCAGCCCGAAATCTCCTTAAGCTGATAAGCAACTTCAGCAAAGTTTCAGGATACAAAATCAATGTGCAAAAATCACAAGCATTCCTATACACCAATAACAGACAAACAGAGAGCCAAATCATGAGTGAATTTCCATTCACAATTGCTACAAAAAGAATAAAATACCTAGGAAAACAACTTCAAGGGATGTGAAGGACCTTTTCAAGGAGAACTACAAACCATTGCTCAACGAAATAAGAGAGGATCCAAACAAATGGAAAAACATTCCATGCTCATGGATAGGAAGAATCAATATCATGAAAATGGCCATACTGCCCAAAGTAATTTATAGATTAAATGCTACCTCCATCAAGCTACCACTGACTTTCTTCACAGAATTTGAAAAAACTACTTTAAATTTCATATGGAATCAAAAAAGACCTCATATAGCCAAGACAATCCTAAGCAAAAAGAACAAAGCTGGAGGCATCACACTACCTGACTTCAAACTATACTATAAGTTTACAGTAACCAAGCCAGCATGCTACTGGTTTCAAAACAGAGATATAGACGAATGGAACAGAACAGAGGCCTCAGAAATAATGCCACACATCTACAATCATCTGATCTTTGACAAACCTGGCAAAAACAAGCAATGGGGGAAGGATTCCCTATTTAATAAATGGTGTTGTGAAAACTGGCTAGTCATATGCAGAAAACTGAAACAGGACCCCTTCCTTACACCTCATACAAAAATTAACTCAAGATGGAGTAAAGACTTAAATGGAAGGCCTAAAACCATAAAAAGCCTAGAAGAAAACCAGGACATAGGCATGGGCAGAGACTTCATGATTAAAACACCAAAAGAAATGGCAACAAAAGCCAAAATTGACAAATGGGATCTAATTAAACTAAAGAGCTTCTGCACAGCAAAAGAAACTGTCATTAGAATGAACAGGCAACCTACAGAATGGGAGAAGATTTTTGCAATCTATCAATCTGACTAAGGGCTAATATCCAGGTTCTACAAGGAACTTAATCAAATTTACAAGAAAAAAACAAACCACCCTATCAAAAAGTGGGCAAAGGATATGAACAGACACTTCTGAAAAGAAGACTTTTTTTTTTTTTTTTTTTTTGATACGGAGTCTTGCTATGTTGCCCAGGCTGGAGTGCAGTGGCCGGATCTCAACTCACTGCAAGCTCCGCCTCCTGGGTTTACGCCATTCTCCTGCCTCAGCCACCCGAGTAGCTGGGAACACAGGTGCCCACCACCTCACCCAGCTGGTTCTTTTGTATTTTTTAGTAGAGACGGGGTTTCACCGTGTTAGCCAGGATGGTCTCGATCTCCTGACCTCGTGATCCACCCGTCTCGGCCTCCCAAAGTGCTGCGATTACAGGCTTGAGCCACTGCACCCAGCCTCAAAAGAAGGCATTTATGCGGCCAACAAACATATGAAAAAAGCTCATTATCACTGGTTATTAGAGAAATGCAAATTAAAACCACATTGAGATACCATCTCACACCAGTTAGAATGGCGATCATTAAAAACTCAGGAAACAACAGATGCTGGAGAGGATGTGGAGAAATAGGAATGCTTTTACACTGTTGGTGGGAGTGTAAATTAGTTCAACCATTGTGGAAGACAGTGTGGTGATTCCTCAAGGATCTAAAACCAGAAATTCCATTTGACCCAGCAATCCCATTACTGGGTATATACCCAAAGGATTATAAATCATTCTCCTATAAAGACATATGCACATGGATGTTTACTGCAGCACTATTTACAATAGTAAAGACTTGGAACCAACCCAAATGCCCGTCAATGATAGACTGGATAAAGAAAATATGGCACATATACACCATGGGTTCATGTGGATGAGTTCATGTCCTTTGCAGGGACATGGATGAAGCTGGAAACCATCATTCTCAGCAAACTAACACAGGAACAGAAAACCAAACATTGCATGTTCCAACTCATAAGTGGGAGTTGAACAATGAGAACACATGGACACAAGGAGGGGAACATCACACACCAGGGTCTTTCATGGGGTAGGGGCTAGGGGAGGGATAGCATTAGGAGAAATACCTAATGTAGATGACGGGTTGATAGGTGCAGCAAACCACCATGGCATATGTATACCTATGTAACAAACCTGCACATTCTGCACAGGTATCCCAGAACTTAAAGTATAATAAAAAAATATTTTTTTTTTCTAACAAGAATGTACCTACTCTCTTATTGCCTGATCCTGTCTCCCTATCTGTGATGTGCTATTGAATTAAGTTTATTCATTTTTTTTCGATCAGTAAATGGCAAAGTCAGTAGGACAGAGGCTTTTGTCTCACTGTACAATGTTTAAGTTCCAAAACTCTGTGAACTAATAAATATCAAATAATTGTACTTTCAAATTTTTTTTTTTTTTTTTTTTTTTTTTTACAGCACACACCACTACACTTGGCTATTTTTTAAAATATTTATTTCTAGTAGAGATGACATCTTGCCGTATTGCCCTGGCTGATCTCAAACTACTGGGCTCAAGTGATCTTCCTGCCTCAGCCTCCCATAATATTGGGATTGCAGGCATGAATCACTGCACCTGGCCTGAATATTTTTCAACAAAAATCCTTTATATTGCTTTGGTTGTTATTTTACTTGTCTGTTCATTCATTTATTCACTCATTCATTTATTCATTCATGTATGTTAAGACCTCAACCAAATTTCAAAAAACAGCCATTCTTCCTTTCTTTAGAGCAATGGTTGTTCTTGTTATTTTTTCCTAAATGTAGGTTTAGAGGTTTACTTTTTTTTTTTTTTTTTCAGATGGAGTATTGCTCTGTTTCCCAGGCTGAAATGCAGTGGTGTCATCTCGGCTCACTGCAACCTCTGTCCCCTGGGTTCAAGTGATTCTCCTGTCTCAGCCTCCCAAGTAGCTGGGATGACAGGCGCCCACCACCATGCTGGTGATAATTATTGTATTTTTAGTAGAGACAGGGTTTTGCCATGTTGGCCAGGGTGGTCTCAAACTCCTGACCTCAGGTGATCCACCCACCTCTGCCTCCCAAAGTGTTGGGATTAGAGGTATGAGCCACCAGTCCAGCTGGTTTACATTACTACAGTTGTCTAAGAAATAATGAAAACTATTCTGTCTTCTGTAGTATTATTTTTAGCAAACAACTGAAAGCATGTGAAATGATAGTTATAGAAATAACTCTGCTGTGAGTAATCCTATTCTCAGCCAATGAATGACCTTTTCCAATATGCTGTTATACAAAAGGGTACTGCAAAAGACAGAGGGAAAAGTGCTTGGGCCTTAAATTCCATCCGCAACAACAGAAGTTTCCTAGTATCAGTTTGTCAAGAAAGGGGGGTAGATCAGCATAACATCCATACATTGGGGGCCGTCACAATAACAGTGATTTTGTTGCCAAATGCAGCTCACGTTTGAGGTAAGTCTTTTAATACGATTTTAAGTGGCTGATAGAATTGTAATTATTCTTATATTTAAATAATCTCTGGTGGCTGTCAGAACACTCCAGGTTCCACAACTCTTGACAAGCACAAAACCTGTAGCAGCTTTCACAGAATTGGCACGTTGTTTGACTTGGCAAACAGGGTGTTTAAAGCTGTTTTTACAAAAGTTTCCATTATTTTTACAAAAGCTGCTACAGAATTTAAGTTTTTTCTCACATTTCAAATGTATGTGTGTTTGTTTATGGACAGATAAAACCAAAGGAAAAATAGGAAAGTATCCCAGGTTTGGTGCTAAATTTCTACCCAAATAGGTGTATATTAAAAAGACTTGCAACTAGGGCTGTAGATGAATATCCCTATTCTAATTAGTTAAATCAACCTCCTATTTCTCTCTTCTCTTTTTTTTTTTTTTTTTTTTTGAGACAGAGTCTCGCTCTGTCACCCAGGCTGGAGTGCAGTGACCAGATCTCAGCTCACTGCAAGCTCCGCCTCCCGGGTTCACGCCATTCTCCTGCCTCAGCCTCCCGAGTGGCTGGGACTACAGGCGCCCGCCACGGTGCCCGGCTAGTTTCTTGTAGTTTTTAGTAGAGACGGGGTTTCACCGTGTTAGCCAGGATGGTCTTGATCTCCTGATCTCGTGATCCGCCCGTCTCGGCCTCCCAAAGTGCTGGGATTACAGGCTTGAGCCACCGCGCCCGGCCTTCAACCTCCTATTTCTCTAATGCAAAGTTTTCTTCCAGTGTCTCTTGTTCAGCCTGTTCCCTTCATTGCAGCCATCTTATAAATAAAACTGTCTCTATTTGAAATTGAACTTGATCAAATATTTATTTTTATAATTTTTTTCCCTTAAAAATGGTCCCAATGCTATTTTTAAACACTTTTAACTTTAATTAGGAAATCAGAGATGGGGGGAAAAATCTGAGCCCATGTTTTATATCCCTGAGATGGTGAACACTTAAGGGCTTAGTGGGATGCTATAGATTACTGGAAGATAAAGCCATTCACCTACAGACTCATTGCTTCATTTCCTGCTTCCAGCTACAGGTCCCTCCATTTCTATCATTTTAGTCACCTCCTCTCAAAAACTTTGGGTGAAAGCAGAATTGGGTTGACCTCAGGGCCTTTAGCCATTTTTTCCAGAGGATGTCTTTTATAAAGGAGCAGAAGCAACAGATGTGGTTCATGTCCTTTAAACTTTCTTCCTTGGAATTTTGGTTAAAGTTGATGAGACTGAATTTTTGAGCCTCTAGGACCCTCCTCAGGAGGCCCAGTGCTATTCTAGTGCCCCAAGAGCAAGAACGCCTCAAGGATGTCTGATAGATTCCCAGGCAGTAGCCCCAGGAGCACCACATGACAGACTGAGTTACCAGCCAGCTTCATGACACAGCCTGGCACCACCAGTAAGATCACTTAAAAATTCATCATTTCGTGATGATTACTAAATATTTAAATTTAACACACATTTCTAGAAATTCTATGAATGGGAGACTGACATTTCACAAGTTCATTTATTAAGATGTTTAAAGGCAGGTTGTCCTTCATGTGATAATTTTCTTCAGCTTCTAAATACATCTTCAGAGGAAACAGCCTATATTAGTTCATCATTTCTTAGGCCCTTGAAATTTTAACACAAGCAATATACAAGACTCTTGTATAAATATCCAATAATTTTTTTGAAAGTCCTGACTTGAAAAATAAGGTATCTCAATTCTGCAGAATTACTATACTTGTTTTTGAAACAGAAAGAAAATATAGCGGCTGAATTAGTTGCCCATTTTTATTCATAAAATGATAATTAGTGAAGATGTAAGATGTGGCAAGTCAGGATTCAGGAAATAATGCTTGCTTATTTCAAGCATTTAGTAAAGTGCTAATTGTCTTCATATTTTAAGATAACATTGCAGACCTTTGTATGTGTCTGCAAAGACTGGTTTGTATTATGTTGATAGCTACAAGTTATCAGCTATCAATCGGAAGACTGATCCATATATTTGTAGCTAAAGGTAATGAAGTAGAAGTGTTTTAATAATAGTTACCATTTATTTACCAGGAACTGGTGTTGGCGACTTTATATACATTACCTCATTTTATCTTCAAGATGGCCATTCAAGGTACAGGTATTATTATCCCTATATAACATATGAAGACATTGAGACTCAGAGAAAATAAATGATTTTCTAGAGCATACACATCTAGTAAAAATGGAGCCTGTGCCAACTTCTGTCCTGGACAAATGAACGCCTGAATCTGGATATAAGACGAGCCCAGGGAGATGTGGAACTAGCCTATGGGCAATAGGAGTCAGAGCCCAGGATAATCTCAGTGGAGAAGCAGAGGTGGGGGTGCAAATTCCCTGAGTACCAGCCACAGCACCAGGGCACAGTCCCCCATAGGTGGAGCCAGCGTTTCAAGGCAGCTCCATGTGGCACAAATGCTTCTGTTACCAGCCTGGGTGACAAAGTAAGACCCTTCTTTTAAAAATGTTTAAATTTTTTCTGGACATGGTTGGGTGCGCCTATAGTCCAGCTACTTGGAGGCTGAGATGGGAGGCTCCCTTGAGCCCAAGAATTTGAGGCTGCAGTGAGCTATGATTATACTACTGCACTCCAACCTGAGTGACAGAGCAAGAGCCAGTCTCTAAAACCAAAAAAAAAAAAAAAAAAAAAAAAGGAAACCTTCTGTTATTGCCTCTATGATTTGTGAAGCACCCACTAGGTGGCTGGTATGAAGGGAGATAGAGATAAGTAGGACAGGCCCCTGTTGTCAGAGAACCTACAGTCTAAGGGAGGAAACTGACAACAGAAACAGATCTTAATCAGTCAGGGTATTTGGTCATTATAAGCATGTATGCCTCATTATAAGCATGTATGGATTGCCAAGGAGCAAAGATGAATGGGAGGTGGGAGTGGCAATCAGTGAAGGCTTATTGGAGGTCTTATCTAAGCTAAATTTTAAATGACAAGTAGTTAAACACACACATACTGTTCATGAACCTTGATATGCCACCTTGTCCAAGTCTGCTACTCAGAAAGAAAGATAAGAAACAAATGAATGTTGTCAGCACTCAATATTTTTGCTTGGTTTGACTTTGTAGCCATGTTGACACTACAATTGATCTACCCTTGTCCTAAACAACATGCTGACTTCTTGATTAGGGGTTTCTGTTTTGTTATCAGTGCATTAGGCAATGTGCCACTCAGGTAGCAGAATTTGATTATAGTTTTCGTCGTTACTTTCTGAAGTGCTGTGGATTTTCTCTGGTGTTGGCTGATATGTGACTTTTGCAGTTTTTGATTTGGAAAAGTTTCTTTGAGGACTAGCAGGATGGACTAACCCCCACCTTGGTTCCAGCTTCTGGTTTCATTTTTCCTGACCGTGGCTGTATGTGCTGTGTTTAAGAAGCTTAAGCCTATGATTACAGGGCTGTTTTGTCTAAGAGCTGTGAGGAGAGGATCAAAAGCGATACCTCAGCTTTGGCATTACTAGTCATTACCTATTAGGTCATTACCTTATAGTCATTACCTATTTTCAGTCTTCATAACTTTCTCAGCCCAGTTAAACCTAGGCAATAGCCGAGGAAATCTAAGCCTGCTGACAAACTATAAATTCATTCACAAGGCCAACATACAGACAGTAGCTCCCTGTATCATTGACAACCTAAAACCATATTATCTTTGCAAGAAAGTCCAATTGCTTATCTCTTGAATAAGGGATTTCGGTACACAAAACTCACGTTCAATATGGGCAGTTTTGTATCTTTCTTAATATACAGGTATTATTAATACCTGTGTAGAGACAGTATCATGTATATCAAATAAAATGAGATTGGACTAGATTTCCTCAACTAAAATGCTAGGAAATTGAGGGTCAGATAAAAATCCAAAGAACATATAAAAATCCAGAGTATGCTTTAAAATAGCTGTTTTGTAAAAAAATTTTTGTTCATTCAACAAATATTTATTAAATGCCCATTACATGCCTTACATTGTTTTAGGCACTTGGAATACATCAGTGAACAAAATAGATAAACTTACTTGCTTTTAATACATTTACATTCTAGAATTATTTTCTTTTCTTTGGAGAAGTCAATAGTTAATTCAGTACCCAAGCTGACCTATAAAGTCATGTAAATTACACATACAGCTTTGGATTTTATTTATTTAACCAATTGATAATCTTATATAATGTCTGTAATTGTTTTACTTGTTCTGTGTTATTCATGCATTTAACAAATATGTGTCCAGCAGCCACTGAATATGAAACACCAAGCATATGTACAAAATAGAGTCTGCTCTCAGGAAATTAAGTTCTGTATCAGTAATTGAGACACACACACAAATCACCATATAGAAATTCGTACATGATATATGTAGTAAAGTGACACAATGTTTCTACATAGCTAAGTGAGATCTGTGGCAGAGGATATGGCACAGGTGGAAAGATGAATGGGTGATCAAGGGATGCTGCACAGAGTGTAACATTTAAGGGACCACTTCAGATTGGGAGCCATTACTGGCAGACTGCGTTGCAAACAGAGGATAAAGGAAAAAAAGGGAAAGATGTATTTTAGGAATAGCAAAATAGCACAACTTGCCTAGTGCACAGTAGTAGTTGAAACTTGTATCAAATCCAGACTGTGAAGAGAATTGAATGACAAGCTCCAAGTTTCTACTAGTAGAAATGAGGGGAGGGAAGTCACTGATAAATTCTTCCTATAGAAATGTCCTAAATATATCATGTCTAAATGAGTAAACTTGTAACTTGTCTGCAGGGTGATTAGTGCAGGCTGAGTCAGCGTGCTGTGGTAGTTAGAATGGAAGGGCTGCTGTTTGGTGGCAGTTTCCGTGCACAGTGTCTTAAGGTATAATTAAGTATTAACTGGACCAATTCACAATGGGGTGATATAGGCAAGGATATCTGTGGACTTCCTCAAGAATACCACCCACTTCCTATACATTCATAACATAATCCTGTCAAAGGGACACCTTTAATAAAGAAAAAACAGTTATTAGATATTGGGAAACTACAGCAAATTTGAGACCATGAAAGGTCCAAGAAGAGAAAAATACCAAATGGGAAAGTGACTGGTGATTCATGCTGCAGTAATTCATCATTAGTTAGGCAATTCTACCCAAGTAAATAATTTTTATATACATTTTTTTACAATACAAGTTTATTTGAGAGGATAGTTTTAAATGTCGCCATTTTGTTTATGTCAGATCCAGATGAGTGACTATAAATCAGCAAACTTTGCATTTGATAAATGATCACTTCTTTGCATTCAGTGTGTAACTGAACAACTGGTTGGATTCCTCACTTTAAAATATATCAACATTCGATTCCATCAACACTTAGAAAATCAGTAGATTATTCCTGTGGTGCCAATTTAGGCATTCAGTAATCGTGTTTGTGTTTAATTGCTAAGCATTCTCCTCCAAGTGCTTAGACATCAAAAAGATGTGTTGAGCTTGCAAAGTCATAAGCTATACATGAAGTTATTTTTTAGTTTGGAAGTAATTGTTTTTAAAATACTAATTGGACTCACTAAGAACTCATTAAGAAGACAGTTAAATATATTATTAGGGAATATCAAATAAAATTTTAAAATTTTAAGCTAAAATTTATCTCTTAAACTTAGTTGATTGCTGCTGAAATTTTGCTATATCTACATTGGTCTTATTCGAATAACAAGTTGAGTTTTTTTTTAAGTATTTAAGGATTTTGGTATTTTTAGTGACTTTATTAGTGATTTAATATGAACATGAATCTTAACCAAGGCATGATTTCTGTAATTATTCCTTAAGAATCTACTTTATTCCTGTGGCAAGTTAATTATGGATCATTTAACATGAGACAGAAAACAGCTCCTACACTGGATAGCAGAGAACTTTAAATTTTATTTCCAGCATTACCACTGATTAATTGTGACAATGAACAAGTCACTTAAGCTCTACATACCTCAATTTCTTCATCTGTTAAAAGGAAATAATATCTGTCACAAGACATTTTCAGAGCTCTTTGGAATCACTGGCACAAAGAAGTTCAATAAATCAAGAGTAGTATTATTATTACTCATCCAAAATGTAATAAAGATTTTTTAATGTAGTAACCATTCAGCTCAGATTTAAAGATAAAGTCTCTGAGTTTAGAATTCATTCCTACTCTTGCCTTTTAGTCTTGAATGTTTACATTCATTTCTTCGAGCTTCAGTCCTCTGAAGGTAATTATTGCATTCTTCTGCTTTGCTGAGAATCATTTTATATTATGGCTTCCCTATCTTCTATTTTAGGTGCTAACTTCTTCATTTTGCACGCCCTCTCTCCACCCTCAGAATTTTTTACACCTTATGTCTCTTTTTTACTTTGTACTTTTCATATTTTTATTTGAAAATATTTCTTATGATTTTTTCCCTTTAAAGAGACTATTGTATACCCTGAAATTGGCTTTCTGTATATTTGAAAATTAAAGTCAAAGTTATTTGCCTGTCCTTGATCATTCCTACAAACGTTTCTTACATTACAGAGGCAGGTTGTATTTTGTTAAGTAACCAGCAGAAAAGCAACTTGGTCTTGAGGATGAAACTGGGAACACAAAATTAAGAGCTGACATTATTTGAAATAGTCAAAGAGTAATTATGAATTTCAATATTTCATATCAAGAAGATTAGCTGTATAAGATTTTCTAGTTGATCATTCTTTTTCTTCTGCCAGAATTTATTTGTGGTGATACCGTACCCATTTATTAAATTCACATGTATTCATAGGTTTATCTGAGTTCTCTATTCTGTTCCATGCATCAGTTTGTCTGTTTTTGTGCCAATCCAATGTGAGTTTTAATATTATGGCTTTATGATACGTCTCAATATCTAGCAGGACAGTTCTTTCTTTTTAAAGTATATTTAAATGCTGTATATAGTTATAATCATATAAATTTTAAAATAAGTTTGAATTAAAAAAAAATCCACCTGGAATTTTGGTTGGGAGAATTGATGTTGTATTAATTTGTATCTGAAACTGTCTTATGCATTGCCTGTTGAAGTGAACTAGTTCAATAAGATGATATTTTAAATCATTTTAAGTGGCAATAGAACCTTCCATTAAAAAAAAACTCTGATTCTAAAATAAGCGAAATACATAGTTCCTTCATTCTGTCAATGGGTTTATAGTCTAATTGAGAACATCTTCCAAAAGACAAGAATATTTACGAAGCAACTTGCTAACATTTTGGTGGCAGGCATGCTGAGATGACAGAAGGAAGAGGAAGTCAGATGGTATGGGATGGGATCATCCGGGAAGACTTCTTGGCAGAATACTTGATTAAGTCAGATTTGGAAGGTGGGAAGAACATGGAACAAGATAAGAGGTGGGCAGTTTTGAAGAGAGAAAAGTAGCAAAACATGGAGACCACAGATAGACCTCCATACAGCAGTTGCTGCTGAGACTCAGTAAGGAAGGGGGAAAAGGGAATTTATTTCTCTACAACAGAGGCTCTCAATCAGGGCCTATTTTGCACTCACAGGGGACACTTGTCAATGTTTGGAGATGTTTTCGTTGTTGCAACTGTAAGAGGAAGGGTTGCTACTGGCATGTGGTGGGTAAGGCCAAGAAGGCTGCCAGACATCCTACAATGCATAGGGCAGCCCTAACAATTATCCAGCCTCCACTGTCAATAGTGCTGAGGTTGATAAACCCTGCCCTAAAGCTAAGTCTCAATCCTAGCTGCACAGCACAATCACCTGGGAAAACTGAAACACAGCCAACACCTAGGTGTCACCCACAGAGATTCTGACTGCATTGGTGCAGGGCCTGGGCCATCATTTGTTTTAAAATCTTCCCAGGTGATTTTAACGTGCAGCCAACTTGGAAAACCCTGCTGTGAATTCTTGTAGTTGAAAGGGGGAGACAATTAGATTTGAGGAAATTTTTTTTTGTACTTTTCATTCATGCCACTTTCTTATTTATGTCTATAATTTAGATGACAATATGCAAGAAAATGCTTTTGGGTATGGCAAGCGTGTGTGTGTGTGTGCATGTGTGTGTGTTAAATCACTTATATTTTAATTCATATATAAAAGCATCACATTCTCCCCTGTCTCCTCCAAAAGGAGCCTATGCTCTGCTAAAACTGCCATTTTACAAATAATTACATACTATAAATGTGTTTTTAAAGTCAATTTACAAATCTACTAAAGCAAACAAAATATTCTTACCATTTATGATTGGCTTCGCTCTATATTAAGATATTTAGAAGTAGAGAATGGGCAAAAACTGAATTGTCAGTACTTTTGTCAAATTATCCAGGTATTTAGTATGATTTCCAAATTATACTTCTTGCTCAAAACACTGATACAGTTTAGTTTCTCATGTACTGGAGTTACGTTGTTGATTTTGAAATGGGCTTCTTTTTCCAAACTCCAAACCTGTGGAGCAGCTGGTGGTGTTTAGTAACCGTCTGCACCAGCAGTCTCATCTTTTTAGCATTTAAAATTAATTTTTCTCGTTTTGGCACATAAAGAACCCAAGTGTGCCCCTTACCTCATTACCTGAAATATTACAGTGGCACTAGCAGTGAGGGTGTGTGGTGCAGCAGCTATTTGAGCATCAGATGTAGTAGCACTGATAGGTTACGCTTGAGGAGATTATGCCAGGAGAGGGTCTGTACCCTTTACTATAGAAACAGGAGGTTTATATTCACATGGTTTGCAAATATGCTGTAACAAAGAATATAACATCAATGGTTCTGGTTGGTTTTCCCCTGCTAAAATGGCAAATCTCTTTATGCAAAAGATGAGTGTGTCATGCCAAGTACTCATGATAAATGAATATTGAATTGATCCATGTAAAAAATTAGAGCTGAGCTCCCAGATAATCTGGATCCCTCATGGCTAACTGAACCCAAAACAAAAATGTTTCAGTTTTACCATGAGATAAAAAACTGTATTTCTGGTATAGTACAGAGACTTCTGGACTGGGAGTGAAGAAACCTGGGGTTTGATTCTGGATCTACCAGGCATGTTGTTTAATGTTCTCTATTTTATGATCACCAGGCACTAATCATCCCTCACCTGGAATTCAGTAGAAAAATGCCCCCAACTAGTCTTCCGAACTCCAGTTTTATTCTTCTTAAATCCATCTTCCACTCTGCTGCCAGCATGAACCTTCTAAAATATAAAACTAATCCTGTCACTCCCCAGGCCACCGAGTGTGGCTGTGCCGACTGAGTTTCTTGTAAAGATATTGTTTGATGCTTTTTATCCCTTGGGTCTTCGTTCATGCTGTCCTTTCTGCCTGAAACATATTTCTTCATTCTTTTATTCCTAGTTAGTCCTACTCCTACTTTAAGATGCATCTCAGGAGTGACCTCATCCAGGGAACTATCATATTAGGTGCTTCTCCTTAGGCCTAGGCTTCCTGTTGCTTCTATTATAATCATCGAAAAGTATCTGTTTAGGTGGTGTTCCTCCTATAAAGATAATAGGACTCTTCGAAGACAGATAACTGATCCTAATTATCTTCCCCTGATGCCTATTCATAATGTCTGGTAAAGAATGGGCATTCAGTAGGGAAGAGTATGGAAAGGAAGGACGAAAGATGGGAGAAGAAAAGGTGAGGAGAGAAAAGGAAGGGGAGAGGTGAGATTGAGTAAGTAGAGATAAATGGGTAAGATAGAATAGAAAAAGAATGGGAAGAAAGGTGGGAAGAGTAATGATGGATGACACAGTTGGTCCACCTGATTTTTAAGATCTAACCCACTTAAATATTTGCAATTCTGTACCATTATAATATTCCATTTAAACACTCCTCTTACCATGGTATTTTGTATATTGTGGCATAGTCATTGTTACATTATTCTCTGGGTTTCTATAGATTGTATAGCACCAGATCTGTAGTAAAGGGGCGAAATCAAGACCATGAGCTAGACTTCCAAACCTCTTTAAATTTTGCTTTTTCTCACTAAAAGCAAAGTTATACTGACCTTATTTTTTTTTGTAGTTCATATTAGTCTCTTGATAGCTCCAAGGCAGCTTACTTAGATTACACATAATGTGTAAATAGGATTTATTTAAGAATATATGAGTATTTAAAAATTTAGTAAATTTTTCTTACAGCCTGTTACTAATTCATGGTTTATAATCTTTCATTAATTACAATATAGGTGCTTTACAACACCTGCCTTTTAAATGGCTTAGGTTTCATGTATAAAATTCTGACAGGGCAGAATTTCATATTGTATTTTGATAAAAATAAAGGTATTGTATTGAAATAGCTAATTTACATAATGTGACCATTCAGTTCCCATGTTAAGAAAAGTAAAGGTGAGAGAGAAATCTGCAATTTACATAATGACTTCCCATAAAGAGACCCACATATGGGGGAACAGAATTGAAATTAGGAAAGTATTCAGATAATTTGAGGCAAAACAGAATTATCATTTAATTACGCATGTAGAACTTCTCGTATCTTAAAAATGTACATTTCAACTTCATTTACCGTCAAAAATATGACTTAAGAAGTAGTGATCATTCAAGATAGAAGTTATTTCCAATCACAACAAATCTTTGTAAATACAAGTTGCCTAATTTCCTGTGCCCACTATCTACAAGAAACATTGATGGAGCTCTGAACTCAGGGTCCCTGGTCCCTGACTTTAAGAAATAGCCTAACTCAACAATACAACTTAGTGTCAATCCATGTCATCTTTTTAAAAATCCCTTATCACAAAACATCATAGATATTATCTTTTTCAGGTCCTTGAAAAATGTAGTCAACATTCAATAGTATTTGTTGTTTTTCTAAGTTCCAAATTTTCATACTGCATTTTCTATATGGAATACTTATAGCTCAATGCCAACAAATTGTGAAATGTTGCAAGCAGAAATGCCTTAATATACTTATTCCCTTTGTTTGTTAAAGTTGATTGCTAGAGGCAATTTATTTTTTTTTTTAATTTTACTTCAAGTTCTAGCAGACATATGCTGAACTTGCATGTTTGTTACTTAGGTATACATGTGCCATGGTGGTTTGCTGCACCTATCAACCCATCATCTAGCTTTCAAGCCCCACATGCATTAGGTATTTGTCCTAATGCTCTCCCTCCCCTTGCCCCCAACGCCCTGACAGGTCCCACTGTGTGATGTTCCCCTCCCTGTGTCCATGTGTTCTCACTGGTCAGCTCCTACTTATGAGTGAGAATATGTGGTGTTTGGTTTTCTGTTCCTGTGTTAGTTTGTTGAGGATGATGGTTTCCAGCTTCATCCATGGCCCTGCAAAGGACATGAACTCATCCTTTTTTATGGCTGCATAGTATTCCATGGTGTGTATGTGCCACATTTTCTTAATCCAGTCTATCATTGGTGGGCATTTGGGTTGGTTCCAAGTCTTTGCTATTGTAAATAGTGCTGCAATAAACATACATGTGCATGTGTTTTTATAGTAGAATGATTTATACTCCTTTGGGTATATACCCAGTAATGGGATTGCTGGGTTTAATGGTATTTCTGGTTCTAGATCCTTGAGGAATCGCCACACTGTCTTCCACAATGGTTGAACTAATTTACACTCCCACCAACGCGTAAAAGCATTCCTACTTCTCCACATCCTCTCCAGCATCTGTTGTTTCCTGACTTTTTAATGATTGCCATTCTAACTGGTGTTGAGATGGTATCTCATTGTGGTTTTGATTTGCATTTCTCTGATGGCCAGTGATGACGAGCTTTTTTTCATATGTTTCTTGGCTGCATAAATGTCTTCTTTTGAGAAGTGACTGTTCATATCCTTTGCCCACTTTTGATGGGGTTGTTTTTTTCTTGTAAATTTGATTAAATTCCTTGTAGATTTTGGATATTAGCCATTTGTCAGATGGATAGATTGCAAAAATTTTCTCCCATTCTGCAGGTTGCCTGTTCACTCTGATGATAGTTTCTTTTGCTGTGCAGAAGCTCTTCAGTTTAATTAGATACCGTTTGTCATTTTGGCTTTTGTTCCCATTGCTTTTGGTGTTTTAGTCATGAAGTCTTTGCCCATACCTATGTCCTGAATGGTATTGCCTAGGTTTTCTCTAGGGTTTTTATGATTTTAGGTTTTTGCATTGAAGTCTTTAATCCATCTTGAGTTAATTTTTGTGTAAGGTGTAAGTAAGGGATCTAGTTTCAGTTTTCTGAATATGGCTAGCCAGTTTTCCCAGTACCATTTATTAAATAGGGAATCCTTTCCCCGTTGCTTTTTTTTTTGGTCAGGTTCCTCGGAGATCAGATGGTTGTAGATGTGTGATGTTATATCTGAGGCCTCTGTTCTGTTCCATTGGTCTATGTATCTGTTTTGGTACCAGTAGCATGCTGTTTGGTTACTGTAGCCTTGTAGTATAGTTTGAAGTCAGGTAGCATGATGCCTCCAGCTTTGTTCTTTTTGCTTAGGATTGTCTTGGCTATATGGACTCTTTTTTGATTCCATATGAAATTTAAAGTAGTTTTTTCCAGTTCTGTGAAGAAAGTCAGTGGTAGCTTGATGGGAATAGCAGTATGGCCATTTTCACGATATTGATTCTTCCTATCCATGAGCATGGAATTTTTTTCCATTTGTTTGTGTCCTTGCTAGAGACAATTTAACTCATTAACTCAGTTTAAGTTTCTTTTTCTTTCTTTCTTTTCTTTTTTTTTTTTGTTTACAACTTCTTCACTTTCACCTATTTGGACTATTACAACATCAAATATCTCATTGTCTTTCTGGCAGAAGTGAAGTCAACTTTCACCCTAATTAAATTAGTGATATATTATTGATTCCTGTTTTAAATCTATTAACATACTAGAAACTATATGTCAATTCTATGTCATTAGTTTGAAGCTGATTGTTACTTCCTATACATTTTTATTGGATACTATTTTAGTGTCACATCTTCATATCTGCTTTTAAAATTTGGTATTATAGCACAGTGGAACTAGAAAATTTTTCTTGAAATTGCCAGAACCGAAATTCCTGATTCTGTTATTTGTAAGTTTTTAATATTTAATGTATTGAATTTCGGTTCATCACTCCAGTCCACCTTCAGTTTTGTTTGACAACCTTGATCTTTCCTAAAGCATTACACTATTCTGAGTAAGCACATAATATAAATCAACACATGAAATTAGAAAAGTCAAGATTTTAGATAATCATGAGAAAAAAGGGATAGAAGAATAAAGTCATAATTATGAGAAGCAAAATAAGTTGTAGTGTTCTATACCACTGTAGTATCACTATAGATAATAATAATATATAGTTTCACATAGCTAGGAGGATATTGAATGTTCCCAACACAAATGATAAATATTTGAGATGATGAATATACTAATTACTGTCATCTGATCACTACATATTATATGTATCAAAAGATTACCATATACCCCATGAATATGTACAATTATTATTTTGTCAATTAATAAAATTTAAAAAAGAAAATTCAAGAAAAATACAAAGTAAAGAAAAATACAAAAAAGTTTTACTATCGTCCCAAAAAAACTGCATATGGAAAAAAAACTTTCATAGATTCTTAGTTTATGTATGTAGGAGTCCTCCATCTTTAAACTTATAATACTGAATTAATGTTTTAAATAAGGATATTAGAGTGTCTACTCTATCTTATTTCCTCTTAATTTGGAATCATTCTATTTCTGCTTTATATTTAGTTTTATTATTCCAGCAAGACTCCAATTTACAAATAAATTGTCTGAAATTTTTTGGCAAGTTATTTGTTTGTTTGTTTGTTTATTTATTTATTTATTTAGAGACAAGGTCTCACTCTGTTGCCCAGGCTGGAGTGCAGTGACATGATCATGGCTCACTGCAGCCTCAACCTCCTGGGCTCAAGGGATTCTCCCTCCTCAACACCCCAACTAGCTAGGACTACAGCCGTGCACCACTACTTCCAGCTAATTTTAAAATCTTTTGTAGCCGGGCGCGGTGGCTCAAGCCTGTAATCCCAGCACTTTGGGAGAACAAGACGGGTGGATCACGAGGTCAGGAGATTGAGACCATCCTGGCCTACACGGTGAAATCCCGTCTCTACTAAAAAAAATACAAAAAACTAGCTGGGCGAGGTGGCGGGCGCCTGTAGTCCCAGCTACTCGGGAGGCTGAGGCAGGAGAATGGCATAAACCCGGGAGGCGGAGCTTGCAGTGAGCTGAGATCCGGTCACTGCACTCCAGCCTGGGCGACAGAGCGAGACTCCATCTCAAAAAAAAAAAAAAAAAAAAAAGAAAGAAAGAAAGAAAATCTTTTGTAGAGAAGGGTTTTGCCAAGTTGCCCAGGCTGGTCTTGAACTCTTGGGCTCAAATTATCCTCTTGCCTTGGCCTCCCAAAGTGCTAGGATTATAGGTGTGAGCCACCACACCTGGCCCAAGTTAGTTGTTCACAAGTTAAGATGCCTTTTTTATTCAAGGTGGCCAAATACATTATTTGCAATAATGTTACAGTAAAATAGAGGTTCTCAAATCAACCATAAAACACAGCTTGGCCCATATTTAATAAAACCATCATAGTGGTAGCCTAAGGTAAAAAATTAATCGTTAGGATAATCTGAGTTTCAAAGTCAGCAGATAATTTCCCTCCTCATAAGCCACAGCCATTACAGTAGTGAGGAAAGCTTTGCTTTTATTGCTGTTTTGTTTCTTGAATGAACAGAAACCCAGACATTCTCTGGGTTCAGCTCCTCCTTTAGCTTAGCATTTGCCACCTTTGGGTACATTTCCCAGGTTTTCTCTGCTGTCTGTCTTCCTTGTTGAGTGTTCTACATAAATAATTGTGGCTGATCCCCAACAGATCTCCTCTGAGATCTAGGATGGACCTAAACACCAGAATGAAGGCCAAAAAAATATACTTACTACCTATCGGCTAGTAAGTATACCTTACTATCTCATTCGATATTCTGTTTTATTTCTGGTATTGCTCGCCTGGGTTGTGAACAATACCAGAAATAAAACAGAGTATCAAATGAGGCTGAAAAATCTTACCTTTACTCTTGGAGAGACCAGGATGGATGTAGGATGTGGGTTTCTGAACCCCACAATTATACACTTACCCACTTAGGCAATCTCAGGAAAAAAGAAGTTGAGCATGGCCTGCTTAGTTATTTCCAAATTTGCCAGTAGACTAAGCCACTCCTCCTGCCCCTGAACAGAGTGAGTAAAGAGGTGGAGAGAGGTCACGAGTGTGCTTAGGAAAAGAATTCTCATTTTATGGAAAGCAGTAGTGAAAAGGCTGGTTTTTCTAACTCCTCTGCAGAGAATAACCAATGCCTAGCCATAAGGTTCTTTGATAGCAGTCCCTCTCTATTCCTCTCTTTCCATTTTTCGTGACAGCAACTATCCACCTACCTGGCATGCTAATAATCTGTAAAACCTTTCTCATGTCTATATGAGCCAGCACCAGTGTTCATCCCATTCTATTTAGCCCTTTCTCAAACATGCAAATAGGAACTCTATTCCCCATCTCCTCCTCTGCACGAGTCTCCACAAGCATGTGGATTTAGTAGAGACTGGGACCACCTGCCAGTGGTCACCATACTTCTCAAAGCTTGCCCTCTACTTTATATTCCACACTGCACTTCCAAACACAGATCTGGTCATGTGTTCCCTTGCCCAAAGCCCTCAGAGATTCCTCACTGACTACAGGATCAAATTGCAAGTTCTTCACAGGACATGTAATATCAGCCAGATGACCTCTTTCTCTTCATCCCCTACCCAACCTTCACTGCAGACTTTGAACATCTTCCCTGAACTAGAAAACAAAATACTTGTCCTCACCCTTTCTTTGCACATGCTCTCCCTCTGGTTTTTTCCCTCTGCTACTTATCTGCTCAAATCCCATTCATCCTTCAGGGCCCCTTCACCAGAGAAAAGTGCCCACCCCTAGATTTTTTGCATTTCTTCAGAGTTTGTCTAATTGTCTGGGCATCTCTCTTTTTTATAGAAATTTGTTGCATTTTATTGGGATTATTTTTCATTTGTTCTTCTCCCTTCTACAGACAAGGAATTATATCTTATTCACTATTGTGTATCTAGGTCTAGCATGTTATCTGGTATATAATGCTAAATAAATTCATTTAAATTATTGTATTTAAAATTTATATATTTTAATAAATCTTAATTCATCTAATGATCATGTTGACATTTTCTAAAAACACTATGCAGACATTTCCCAAAACTAGTCCTCATCAAGCTGACAGTGGTCTCACCAATTAATAATGTCTGCTTTGGGGATTTTTTTGGTACACCCTAATCTGATATTAGAAGTGGCAAAGCGA